>NC_053023.1:485979308-486200993 GCF_003073215.2 Triticum urartu | reverse complement strand
GGGCAGTTGATACGTCTCCATCGTATCTACTTTTCCAAACTCTTTTGCCCTTGTTTTGGACTCTAATTTGCATGATTTGAATGGAACTAACCTGGACTGACGTTGTTTTTAGCAGAATTGCCATGGTGTTATTTTTGTGCAGAAATAAAAGTTCTCGGAATGACCTGAAACTTCATGGACAATATTCTTGGAATAAATAAAAAATATTGGCGAAAGAATCAACAGAGGGGGACCCACCACCTGTCCACAAGGGCAGGGGGTGCGCCCTACCCCCTTGGGCGTGCTCCTGGCTTGTGGGTCCCACGAAGCTCCGCCGACCTCAACTCCAACTCTATATATTCATGTTCGGCGAGAAAACAAATCAGGGAGAAGGATTCATCGTGTTTTACGATACGGAGCCGCCGTCACCCCTTATTCTTCACCGGAAGGCCAGATCTAGAGTCCGTTCGGGGCTCCGGAGAGGGGAAATCATCGCCATTATCATCACCAACCTTCCTCCATCACCAATTTCATGATGCTCACCGCCGTGCGTGAGTAATTCCATCTAAGCAAGTTAGTTTTGTTAGGGTTTGATCCCTAGTATCCACTATGTTCGAAGATTTATGTTGCTATGACTTTGCTATGCTTAATGCTTGTCATTAGGGCCCGAGTGCCATGCACTACTGCGGGATGGTCCAAACGCAACAGTCAAATCAGAGACCCTTCGACAAAACCATCTGTGATGCAATAATCACAAACGGTGGTGTAAAAACCCGTCAAAAAAGGTGCAAAACATTTGCGATGGTGGCGACATCAAACACGGTTCATATTAGATGTGTGTGTGCGATGACTGGCAAACGGTTAATCCAGAACAACTGTTTGCGAGATGTAGAACAACAAAAACAGGCAGCCAGATGAGGGTGTGTGCGATATATGGCATACGGTTCACTAGGATGACTGTGTGTGATTAGGCAACACAATGGAAATGGTTCAACTGAACAAGATGCGTGTGCTACGCGTCAAACAGGACTGTAATTAGAAATGTGTGTGAAGACCAATAATAACACAAACGATTGCTGCTAATAAGCCATGTGATTTGCCCTGTCTACAGAAGAGTAACATATATATATATAACTGAAATAAACATCCAATTGCATAAGTGACTATACAGATCATTCGCACACACGTCAATAAACAATTGCATGCATTCTAAAGTAGGAGAAACGACCGTCTAGTCATCTACTTCTTGTGACGCTCCCGCCACTGCTATGTGGCTCAATCCCTCGTTCGGGGCAGGAAGAAGATAGTTCCTCATGTCAATGATCCGCCTGTACATCTAGTAGCTTGTGTACGTGTCCTTGGCCGCATACTTGGCATGTTGTTCATCCAGTCTCTTATGCCAAACACTGTGCCAGGCGTTCTTGTCCTTCTTGCTCTCTTCCTTCATTTTCACATAGTAGGGGTCGATGATGGCCGAGGCGAGGTCAACCAGGGAGTTCAGTTTGTTGTTGTCGCTGCCCCAGACCTTGTAGTGGTGCTGGATGTTGACAAGATTCGGGCATTTCAAGCCCGAAACCTTGAGCTCTTTTAGATCGTTGGTGGTGTCCACCGTAGCGAAACTGTAGTCGGAGCTGTTAATAAACCTGGAGAAACGCTCGCAAGGCCTTGTGGCCAGGTGGTAGTGCTAAACGAGGACGTCATGTCGCCCGCACAACTGGGCGACGACAACCTTCAGAACATGCCCGGCACGACCCATGGTGTACTCGAGGTCGAAGCCGACCACTTGGTACTTGTCCTTGACAAGGAACTGCTCCATAGTTTGGATGGAGCTCTCCACCGAGACCGGATCATTCATTTACACCACCGAGAGATCCTTCCGCCTCACGTGTGTGTCCACGATGTGATGCGTGGTGAACTGCCCGCCGTTGTCGTCGGCGGCCGTTGGGAGCGCCATTGGAGCCACGGGGAGCGCCATTGGAACCGCTGAATGTCCTCTCTGTATGTGTCGTCGTGGGTGTGCTTATTGTGTCGTGTGACGTGAGAGATGAAGATAAATGGTCATAGGAATAAAAGGGGGCCCGACGGCCTAGATTCTCGGCACGTCAGCATGGCAGTTTTTGTAGTGGGTAACTGCATCGTCGCGCCGCGCCCGGCACAACCGCATGCACACAAACGTGCGTGATCATGCGCCGGCCCCAAACACTGGCAGCGCACGTGGAGGGGCAAGGGCAGAGCACCCGAAGGGACGCGAGAGCAGAGCACACGTGGCGGGACACGAGCAGAGTGCGTCGCGGCCGCCTCAATCGCAAGCAACCACACACATAGAGCCACTGAACACGCAGGAAATGGTCACCTACAAGCCGACCGATAGGTGTGTCGCTGCATAGAGAGCGGTTGTGTGATACTACCTCCTTCTTGGTCTATAGTCCCCTTTATATTCTGTGCCATACTTTGCCCTTCAATTTAACTAACAAAATGTTAATGCATGTTATAAAAATTATATAATTGGAAACTATGTTTAAATACGAATCCAACTATATAATCTTTCGCGACATGCATTCGTATTTTATTAGTTAAATCCTACTTATAAACCAGGACAGGGGTATTGTAGGTAAGTAAACCGCAACCGTTTTTTTGTATTAACCATATGTGTACATGGCCTTTCGTCCTCCTCTCGCACGTCTTGTCACCCCGCTGCCGCAGACGGCTTACATCGCAAGCTTACGTAGTGCGCAGGGGGCGTTCTTTTGGCCAAACATTCGCTCGAAGTGGCACCAATGAATCATCGGTGAGCCCATTCCCGCGCAACCTCGCAGGTTCCCGCGCAAGCTTCCCGCCCGACTCGGTGAAATCCCCCAAAATCCCAATGCTTACCAACCTGCTATATAAACCCTCACCGCCGGCGAGTTCCGCGTCGCATTTTCCCCTCCCTCCCTGTAGCTTATCTCGTCTGCTTCTCCCATAATCACTAATGGCACCGGTCCATCATCGTCGCTCAGCCACTCCGCCGTCATCAGAGGACAGCTCCTGCTGGGAGGCTACACCGCGGCGGCGGCGTAGTGTGGTGTGCGTGGCGTCCCTGTTGGGTGTGCGCGGAACACTCACCACACGCTCCGCCGCCGCTGCCCGTCTACAGCTGTTGCCGGCCGACGTTGCCGCCACATCGCAATCAAAAGCCAGGACCATCGACCACTCCGCCGCCACGTCCCGAAGGCGGGAGGTGGCCGTCGTGGCCGCCATCACACTGTCGTCCATCACCCGCTCCGCCACCGCGGCCCGAAGGCGGGAGGTGGTGGTCGTGGCCGCCTCCCCATCGTCGGCCGCTGTAGCCGCCAGCCCACCGTCAACCGCCAGGGTCATCACCCGCTCCGCCACCACCACCCGAAGGCAGGGGCGGAGGTGGAGGCCCGCACGTGCGTCAGCGAACTTGCGCGCTACACCGAGTTCCTGCGGGAGGAGGAGGAGCGCCTCATCGAGCATGCAAAGAGATTTACCACCGCCATGGCCGCGGCACACGCCGCCTTAGAGGCGAGGAATCAGGAGATCTACGAGGAGAACCACCACTTCGAGAGGGGTCGTCTGGAGCGGTAGAGGGCGTCCGAGGTGAGCGTCGATGAAGCTGCAGAAGCGGCAGGCAACGTATTGCAGTTGTCCAGCTCGTCGGTAGGCTCCTCCTCCCCTGCCTCTTACTGAGTGCGCTCGGCAGAGGAGAGGCTACCGGAAGTAGTACAAATCCCCTCCGTAGTAGTAATAGTATTTAGGAGCTATTTTGTTCAGTTCATCTGACTATAGATGTGGTGGAACTATACAACGTACTTAAAATTAGCTAGTATATATAGTTGAACTAGCTATTTGAGTACGTGGTTGGCAATAATTGGGGAAACGTTTGGTTGGTTCAGCTGTTGACTTGAACTGTTTGTATAAAGAACGACTGCTTAATCTATGAATTAAATCTATGCTTACTTACTGAATTTTAGTTGCAAAAATTAGATAGTGCTAGTGACTTTTAGCTGCATATTTTGACAAATCGCAGTGTTACAAGGTTCAAAAATGGCAATGTTACTAGATCAACAAATGTCGATCTTTCCAGTTTGACAAATGGTAACATACCCAATATGACAGATGCAAATCTTACCAAATTGTTTGTACGCGGTTGCACACGAGTCATCCAAAACAACCGTTTGCGTTGAAGGGATGCACAAATACTGCTCAGCACATTTTCTCTTGGCTTCATGGGGAAGCTGTCGGTTTGCATACGGGTGTTCTAACTAAAACGTTTGCGATCAAGAGATGCACAAATCCTACTCGGCACATTTTCCCTTGGCTTCTTGGGGAAGCTGCCGGTTTGCATACGGGTGTTCTAACAAAAACGTTTGCGATGAGTGTTTTATATTTAAAAACCATTGGCATTTTTTTCTAGAAAAAATCATTTATAATTCTGTACATTAAGAGAGAGAAAACGCAAGTTCGTTCAAACCATATCTTTCATTCAGTCACACTGCGCATTGGAGGACAGCTTGCACGCCTCTCGGTCAGCCTGCACACCAGACTCCACTCGCACGCCTCCAGTTCAGTAAAGTAGTTGTCCGCACGACACCTCCTATAGCCATTAAAACCAAGACATGTGGTGTCACGTTAATGGTTAACAGAACGCACACGGTTTGAATTATACAAACATTTGAGATATTAAAATGGTAGCTATTTTATCAAAATGCCTTTGTTGCCTGTTATTTGAGTTCGCCTTCCCTCAAAATGGACACAAAAAATACCACAGCATGTCAGGTGCCATTCCATGATAGCATGCCAAGTTTCATGATTTTCAGACGAGTTTTGGATTTACTAGAATTTAAAAACAAAGTATCTCAACATTTTGCCGGCAATCAACAGTGCCATGGTGTTTGAAATTCATTCCCATTTCTTGCATGGGACCTAAACATGCACCCAAGGACACGGATTTGATTTTTCAACCAATTATATGCAATGGATCATGTGCATGTAATTCAAATTTGAATTACGCACATAAAAAGCCTAGAAAACCCAGTTAATGTATAAAAATGTCCAAACGAACCCCGAAAAATTCCAAATTTTAACACAACACTCCTGTTGTTCTATGTTGACACTAGATTTTTTTAAAGCAATAAGAGGCAATGGATATCGTTTCGTCCCCAAAGGTGGCACGTTCCCTACAGAAACCATCAGGCTTGTTGTGAGAAGCTTATGCCCAAACCTGCCCCAAATGGGACAATTTTTTTACCACGACATGTTGATGCCGCTCCATGATAGCATGCCAAGTTTCATGAATTTCAGACGAGTTCTGGATTTACTAGAATTTAAAACCCAGGTATCTCAATGTTTACGGCCGAGTGACGATGGCAGCGTGTTTGAAATTCATTCCCATTTCTTGCATGGGACCTAAGCATGCACCCAAGGACACATATTTGATTTTTCAACCAATTTATATGGACTGGAGCATGTGCATGTAGTTTGAATTTGAATTATGCACATAAAATGCCTAGAAAACCCAATTAATATACAAAAATGTCCAAACGGACCCCGAAAAATTCCATAATTTAACACAACACTCCTGTTGTTCTATGTTGACACTAGAAATTTTTTGAAAGCAATAAGAGGCAACGGATATCATTTCGTCCCCAAAGGTGACACATTCCCTGCCGGAACCATCACACTTGTTGTGAGAAGCTTATGCCCAAACCAGCCCCAAATGGGAATTTTTTTACCACGGCATGTTAATGCCGCTCCATGATAGCATGCCAAGTTTCATGAATTTCAGGCGAGTATTGGATTTACTAGAATTTAAAAACCAGGTATCTCAATGTTTGCGGTCGAGTGACGGTGGCAGGGTGTTTGAAATTCATTCCCATTTCTTGCATGAGACCTAAGCATGCACCCAAGGACACATATTTGATTTTTCAACCAATTTATATGCACTGGAGCATGTGCATGTAGTTCAAGTTTGAATTATGCACATAGATGCATTGAAAACTCAGTTAGTGCATAAAAATGTCCAAACGAACCTCGAAAAATCACAAAAATTGACACAACACTCCTGTTGTTCTATGTTTACACTAGAATTTTTTTGAAAGCAATAAGAGGCAACAGATATCATTTGATCCCCAAAGGTGGCACGTTCCCTACCGAAACCATCAGGCTTGTTGTGAGAAGCTCTGGTTTGTGAGAAGCTTATGCCCAAACCTGCCCCAAATGGGACAAAAAAATTACCACGGCATGTTGATGCCGCTCCATGAAAGCATGCCAAGTTTCATGAATTTCAGACGAGTTTTGGATTTACTAGAATTTAAGAAGCAGGTATCTCAATGTTTGCGGCCGAGGGACGGTGGCAGGGTGTTTGAAATTCATTCCCATTTCTTGCATGGGACCTAAGCATGCACCCAAGGACACAGATTTGATTTTTCAACCAATTTATATGCACTGGAGCATGTGCATGTAGTTCCAATTTGAATTATGCACATAAAAGCCTAGAAACCCCAGTTAATGTATAAAAATGTCCAAACGAACCCCGAAAAATTCCAAAATATGACACAACACTCCTGTTGTTCTATGTTGACACAAGAATTTTTTTGAAAGCAATAAGAGGCAACGAATATCATTTTGTCCCCAAAGGTGGCACGTTCCCTACCGAAACCATCAGTCTTGTTGTGAGAAACTTATGCCCAAACCTGCCCCAAATGGGACAAATTTTTTACCATGGCATGTTGATGCCGCTCCATGATAGCATGCCAAGTTTCATGAATTTCAGACGAGTTTTGGATTTACTAGAATTTGAAAAGCAGGTATCTCAATGTTTCTGGCCGAATGATGGTGGCAGGGTGTTTGAAATTCATTCCCATTTCTTGCATGGGACCTAAGCATGCACCCAAGGACACATATTTGTTTTTTCAACCAATTTATATGCACCGGAGCATATGCATGTAGTTGAAATTTGAATTATGCACATAAAATGCCTAGAAAACCCGGTTAATGTATAAAAATGTCCAAACGAACCCCAAAAAATTCCAAAATTTAACACAACACTCCTGTTGTTATATGTTGACACTAGAATTTTTTTGAAAGCAATAAGAGGCAATGGATATCGTTTCGTCCCCAAAGGTGGCACATTCCCAACCGAAATGGCTAGAAAACCAAGTTAATGTATAAAATGTCGAAATGAACCCTGAATAATTCCAATTTTTTATGACACACATATAGTTGCATGTTCATTGCAGTTAAAAGTTCTAGCAATTCAAACACCGTCCATTGCCGCTGTGACCCCATCATATAATTCAAATCAAGATGAAAGATCAAGTAGATCCCACATAGTTTATTATCACCAACCATGTGAGATGCAGTACAGAATATCCTCGAGCACCACCGGTGTATAGTACGCCTATGGCTTACGCGAGAAGGTGCCTCGGCTACAGTCCACAACCGGCGTGTCAAGCACACTAGCTCGCTCCCCAAATATAAATTCACTGTTCAATCATCGCCGGTGAAAGATAAGTACGTGGACCCGCATTGTGAGGGCAACTTCGGCGGCCCACTCCGGCGAGAGTGCGACCGCAGCCATCATGCGCATGCTAACAAGGTGCATGAGCGCGGCAATCGGCGACCGGGCGTTCAGTGCAGCCCAAACGGCCGTTGTTGCTTCTTAGGTGGCGGTAGCAACATCTGCCTCAGGGATAGCAACTGGCGAGAGCGGCACAACAGTTGTCTGTTCCGCAGCGGAGGCCTTAGCCCTGATGGAGGCTGCCCACGACCAAGTCGAGGCCGCCCACGCCCAACTCATGGCGGTCAGCGCAGAAATTGAATGAAGATTCTCCAATAACGATCGGCAACCCACGGTCGAAGAGTTGGCAATCGCCAAGAGCGTTCGAGCAGCCATCCGTTCCTCTGTCGCATACCTTGCCACGACGGAGCCCGTCCAAGCCCAGATCGCGGCCGTCCATGCCCAGCTCATGGCGGCCTTTTCCAAAGAGATGGCGGACGCAGATGGCGAGATGCTTGCCGAGTATGGTGCGATGGATGCCATAGAGCCCCTTCCCCAGGAGATCGTCGGGCGCGAGCTGGACATGGAGGCAGCAGCGGAGATCGACGAGCACCAGCCATAGTAGTACTCTTTGTTTTGTTTAATTAAGAGAGTCAGTCTTTAATTTGTTAAAGTAATGTTTAGGTCAACTAGCTCTGTTTAATTGCTGAACTTGCTCGATTAAGAAGTGTGGGTGTGCTGTAGTCTCCTTTGTGTACCCAAATTATGCAATGACGTGGATGACCACTGTAACTAGGGAAATTCGAACCAAATTTTTTGACGTTCAAACTCATCACACACGGGTTAAGCTATCTGAATCGTTTGTGATGTTCACATATCGTACACAGTTCTGAATAAGGTATCGTGTCTGATGACACTTTGCGCGCCAGTTTTTTCACTGAACCGATTCCAAATTTTCGGCTTCTGTGGAAATATCTACCTTGCCACCCCCTCCCCCTTACCAAAAGCCACATTTCCCCTATTTCCGCCTTCCTTTCCAGGTTGAAGCCTTCACTCCTTGCTTGCAGTGCAGCCTGCTCGCCGGTGACCCTCCTTCGCGCTGCTCGGCCTCGTCTATCTAGGCAGGTAATCCACACCCGACCCCCATCTTCCTCCTCCTCCTTACACATCCCACATGCCCCGACCGCCGGCGCGATACCTTCCACCCAAATCACCGACCCCTCCACCAAATAAACTCCACCCTAAGCCATGGTGTACGTAGTATAGCCAGGATCTCAAGGAGCATTTGGCAGCGGAGAAGCAAATCGCGGCCGCACGCGCGGATGAGGTCGCGATGGCTGCCATTCATGCCGACCCCCAGATCTTGGAGGAGCACCATGCCATTTGCTAGCTACGCTAGTTAATCATGATCGGTTTACCCATTGCTTGTGCTGCTCCTACCTTTCCTTAACAAATTCTAGTGCATTGTGCTATCTAATTTTACCGTGCAATCTGTTGCTCTAGTGTATATGTTCTATATGTCGTGCAGTGTGGTGCTCACTTATTAACTGTTTGGTTAATTAGTTGTTGTCTTCAGTTAACTATTTGGTTCAATTCCGCAAATGTGATGTTCAATTCTTCAGGCTGCAATATTGTATTGTCGTCCATGTGAGAAATAAATCGAATTTATCTTTACAAAATACTTGAGAAACGAATACAATTGCTATATTTCCAAGTTGTCAAGCATGCTTGGTTTGGTTATACATTATGCAATGTGGTGCTCGGTTAACGTTTGGTTCATTTGTTGTGGTGTTTAGTTAACAGTTTGGTTCAGTTCTGCAATGCAATTTTCAATAGTTGTGGGTGCATTATGTTATTGTATACCATCTGAGAAGTAAATCGAATTTGGTTGTACTAAATACATGAAAAACAAATACAATTGCTATATTTATAAGTTGTTAAGCATGCTTGGTTTGGTTAACTGTCTCATCTTCTATTAGGATATGTTATGTTGTGCAATGTGGTGCCCAGTTAACGTTTGGTTCATTTGTTGTGGTGTTTAGTTAACTGTTTGGTTCAATTCTGCGATGCGATGTTCAATTGTTGTGGGTGCATTCTGTTATTGTATACCATGTGAGGAATAAATTGAATTTGGTTGTACTAAATACATGAGAAACAAATACAATTGCTATATTTCCAAGTTGTTAAGCATGCTTGGTTTGGTTAGCTGTCTAATCTTCTATTAGGAGTATGTTATATTTGGCAATGTGGTGCTCAGTTAATGTTTGGTTCATTTGTTGTGGTGTTTAATTAACTGCTTGGTTCAATTCTACAATGCGATGTCCAATTGTCAGGGGTAGAGTTTTGTATTGTTGTGCATGTGAGGAATAAAAACTGAATTTGGCTGCACATAATACATGAAAAACATATACAAGTGATATATTTCCTAGTTCTTAATCATGCTTGGTTTGGATAAATGGGTTTTCCATGTGGCTTGAATTAATCTGATGAATCTGCAATGTGCTTATTTTACATCAACATATTTTACTGATAGCATGCAAACCCTTACTTAACCTGATGACTAACTACCTTATATGTGTTGCAGGGAAACGATGGGAAGCACTAAGGTTTACAATCGAGGTTAGCACGTGCATGGTCCGTTATCTAATAGCACATTATTGTGCAATTGTAGGAACCATTCTAATATTTAGGTTTTTAACAATTTGGTCTTGCACATGTAGGTCCTGCTGTCAGAGGTTTTGACCCACTGTTCGACCCTTTTTGCATATGGGGAAATGAGTTGTCCATGAATATCAATAAAGTCAAGAAACTTGGAAAGATTGTTAGGATAAAAAATTAACGACAAAAAACAATAAGATCTTTGTCTGCACAATGAAGAAGACATCAGTTAACTACAAGATGGTACTAACTTGCCTTCTTTTATTCCTTTGCCCCATTTCCAATATAGAGAAGATATTTATGCACATCCTTGTTTTCAGGCCTTTCCAAAGCAGTTCACTGAAGATTACCTCTTAAACCACCTCTATGGTCAGGAGGCGAGGAAGGTTTTCATACAACACCCATGGTTCAATATTGAAGTGTTGCTGAAGAGGACGAAGGATGGACGGTCAATCATCCACAGGCACTGGCCTAAAGTTGCAAAGACCTTCAACATGAATGAAGGCTCAATATTCGCCTTCCGCTTCATCAATTTTCCAAATGAGATGCATCTTTCTATGTACCGTCTATGATGCTAATTTCGAAAGGTTCTAGATGTTGCATGTGAAACTTGGTGCTGTTGTAGTTGTGTAATGGGGTAGCTGAGTGCTGAAGCTATATCATGTTGTACTCTGATGTATTTCAATTATGAAACCCTGCTTCCTTAATATGGAAATGAAATATATTATGTGCTTAATATGAATGTCAATTATATTAATAAATGGATTATTAATAATAGGGCAATTAGCCTGCTAATGGCCAATTAGCCTACTAATTGGGTTTTTCTATTGTGAACGGTTATTCAGAAAACACCATGGGCGATGACCTCAGGAAACACACACAATTTCTAGGAATAAACCATGTTGCATCAATGAACAATCACACACGACATTCTTTTCAGAAATGTTTGTGTTAGGTGCTACCTCTTGAGCACTGCGTTGGTTTTCCCTTGAAGAGGAAAGGGTGATGCAGTAAAGTAATGTAAGTATTTCCCTCAGTTTTTGAGAACCAAGGTATCAATCCAGCAGGAGATCACGCTCGAGTCCCACGCACCTACAGAAACAAATAAGAACCTCGCAACCAACGTGATAAAGGGGTTGTCAATCCCTTCACGGTCACTTACGAGAGTGAGATCTCATAGATATGATAAGATAATATTTTTGGTATTTTTATGATAAAGAGAAATAAAGATGCAAAGTAAAATAAACGATAATAGAAATAACTAAGTGTTGGAAGATTAATATGATGGAAGATAGACCCGGGGGCCATAGGTTTCACTAGTGGCTTCTCTCGAGAGGATAAGTATTACGGTGGGTAAACGAATTACTGTCGAGCAATTGATAGAATTGAGCATAGTTATGAGAATATCTAGGTATGATCATGTATATAGGCATCACGTCCGCGACAAGTAGACCGAAACGATTCTGCATCTACTACTATTACTCCACACATCGACCGCTATCCAGCATGCATCTAGAGTATTAAGTTCATAAGAATAGAGTAATGCTTTAAGTAAGATGACATGATGTAGAGGGATAAACTCATACAATATGATATAAACCCCATCTTTTTATCCTCGATGGCAACAATACAATACATGTCATTTCCCTTTCTGTCATTGGGATCGAGCACCACAAGATTGAACCCAAAGCTAAGCACTTCTCCCATTGCAAGAAAGATCAATCTAGTAGGCCAAACCAAACTGATAATTCGAAGAGACTTGCAAAGATAACCAATCATACATAAAAGAATTCAGAGGAGATTCAAATATTGTTCATAGATAAACTTGATCACAAACCCACAATTCATTGGATCTCGACAAACACACCGCAAAATAAGATTACATCGAATAGATCTCCAAGAAGATCGAGGAGAACCTTGTATTGAGATCCAAAGAGAGATAAGAAGCCATCTAGCTAATAACTATGGACCCGAAGGTCTGAAATAAACTACTCACACATCATCGGAGAGGCTATGGTGTTGATGTAGAAGCCCTCCGTGATCAATGCCCCCTCCGGCGGAGCGCCGGAAAAGGCCCCAAGATGGGATCTCACGGGTACAGAAGGTTGCGGCGGTTGAAATAGGGTTTTGGCTCCGTATCTGGTGTTTCCAGGGTATATGGGTATATATAGGAGGAAGAAGTACGTTGGTGGAGCAACAAGGGACCCACGAGGGTGGAGGGCGCGCCTGGGGGGGTAGGCGCGCCCCCCTGCCTTGTGCCTTCCTCATTGATTGCTTTACGTGGACTCCAAGTCCTCTGGATCACGTTTGTTCCGAATATCACGTTCCCGAAGGTTTCATTCCGTTTGGACTCTGTTTGATATCATTTTCCTTCCAAACACTAAAATAGGCAAAAACAGCAATTTGGGTTGGGCCTCCTGTTAATAGGTTAGTCCCAAAAATAATATAAAAGTGTATAATAAAGCCCATTAAACATCCAAAACAGTATATAATATAGCATGGAGCAATAAAAAATTATATATACGTTGGAGACGTATCAAGCATCCCAAGCTTAATTCCTGCTCGTCCTCGAGTAGGTAAATGATAAAAACAGAATTTTTGATGTGGAATGCTACTTAGCATAATTTTCAATGTAATTCTCTTATTTGTGGTATGAATATTCAGATCCGAAAGATTCAAGACAAAAGTTTAATATTGACATAAAAATAATAATACTTAAGCATACTAACTAAGCAATTATGTCTTCCCAAAATAACATGGCCAAAGAAAGTTATCCCTACAAAATCATATAGTCTGGCTATCTCTATCTTCACCACACAATGTATTTAAATCATGCACAACCCCAATGACAAGCCAAGCAATTGTTTCATACTTTTGGTGTTCTCAAACTTTTTCAATCTTTACTCAATACATGAGCGTGAGCCATGGACTTAGCACTATATGTGGAATAGAATGGTGGTTGTGGAGAAGACAAAAAGGGGAGAAGATAGTCTCACATCAACTAGGCGTATCAACGGGCTATGGAGATGCCCATCAATAGATATCAATGTCAGTGAGTAGGGATTGCCATGCAACGCATGCACTAGAGCTATAAGTATATGAAAGCTCAACAAAAGAAACTAAGTGGGTGTGCATCCAACTCGCTTGCTCATGAAGACCTAGGTCATTTTGAGGAAGCCCATCATTGGAATATACAAGCCAAGTTCTATAATGAAAAATACCCACTATTATATGAAAGTGATATCATAGGAGACTCTCTATCATGAAGATCATGGTGCTACTTTGAAGCACAAGTGTGGAAAAAGGATAGTAGCATTGTCCCTTCTCTCTTTTTCTCTCATTTTTTTATTTGGGCCTTTTCTCCCTTTTTATGGCCTCTTTTTTTTATTTTTTCGTCCGGAGTCTCCTCCCGACTTGTGGGGGAATCATAGTCTCCATCATCCTTTCCTCACTTGGGACAATGCTCTAATAATGATGATCATCACACTTTTATTTACTTACAACTCAAGAATTACAACTCGATACTTAGAACAAAATATGACTCTATGTGAATGCCTCCGGCGGTGTACCGGGATGTGCAATGATTCATGGTGACATGTATGAATGAATTATGAATGGTGGCTTTGCCACAAATACGATGTCAACTACCTGATCATGCAAGCAATATGACAATGATGAAGCATGTCATAACAAATGGAACGGTGGAAAGTTGCATGGCAATATATCTCGGAATGGCTATGGAAATGCCATAATAGGTAGGTATGGTGGCTGTTTTGAGGAAGGTATATGGTGGGTGTATGATACCGGCGAAAAGTGTGCGGTATTAGAGAGGCTAGTAATGGTGGAAGGGTGACAGTGCGTATAATCCATGGACTCAACATTAGTCATAAAGAACTCATATAGTTGTTGCAAAAATCTATTAGTTATCGAAACAAAGTATTACGCGCATGCTCCTAGGGGGATAGATTGGTAGGAAAAGACCATCGCTCGTCCCCGACCGCCACTCGTAAGGAAGACAATCAATAAATAAATCATGCTCCGACTTCATCACATAATGGTTCACCATACATGCATGCTACGGGAATCACAAACTTCAACACAAGTATTTCTCAAATTCACAACTACTCAACTAGCATGACTCTAATATCACCATCTCCATATCTCAAAACAATTATCAAGTATCAAACTTCTCATAGTATTCAACACACTTATAAGAATTTTTTTAATTTTCTTTTGTTCTTCCTAAAAGTAATTGCCATGTGTTCTAAAGGACTCCCAAAATAATATAAGTGAAGAATGAGAGAACAATAGTTTCTATAAAACAAATCCACCACCGTGCTCTAAAAGATATAAGTGAAGCACTAGAGCAAAAACTATATAGCTCAAAAGATATAAGTGAAGCACATAGAGTATTCTAATAAATTCCGAATCATGTGTGTCTCTCTCAAAAGGTGTGTACAGCAAGGATGGTTGTGGTAAACTAAAAAAACAAAGAATTAAATCATACAAGACACTCCAAGCAAAACACATATCATGTGGTGAATAAAAATATAGCCCCAAGTAAAGTTACCGATAGACGAAGACGAAAGAGGGGATGCCTTCCGGGGCATCCCCAAGCTTTGCCTTTTTGGTGTCCTTAGATTACCTTGGGGTGCCATGGGCATCCCCAAGCTTAGGCTCTTGCCACTCCTTGTTCCATAATCCATCGAATATCTACCCAAAACTTGAAAACTTCACAACACAAAACTCAAAATAGAAAATCTCGTGAGCTCCGTTAGCGAAAGAATACAAAACACCACTTCAAGGTACTGTAATGAACTCATTCTTTATTTATATTGGTGTTAAACCTACTGTATTACAACTTCTCTATGGTTTATAAACTATTTTACTAGCCATAGATTCATCAAAATAAGCAAACAACACACGAAAAACAGAATCTATCAAAAACAGAACAGTCTGTAGTAATCTGTAGCTAACGCAACTTATGGAACCCCAAAAATTTTAAAATAAATTGCTGGACGTGAGGAATTTATCTATTAATCATCTTCAAAAATAATTAACTAAATAACACTCTCCAATAAAAATGGCAGCAGTTCTCGTGAGCGCTAAAGTTTCTGTTTTTTACAGCAAGATTAAAAAGACTTTCCCCATGTCTTCCCAACTATTCTACTTGGCACAAACACTAATTAAACACAAAAAACACAACCAAAATAGAGGCTAGATAAATTATTTATTACTAAACAGGAGCAAAAAGCAAGGAATAAAAATAGAATTGGGTTGCCTCCCAACAAGCGCTATCGTTTAACGCCCCTAGCTAGGCATAAAAGCAAGGATAGATCTAGGTATTGCCATCTTTGGTATGCAATCCATAAGTGGCTCTCATAATAAATTCATAAGGAAATTTAATTTTATTTCTAGGAAAGTGTTCCATACCTTTCCTTAATCGAAATTGGAATTTAATATTCCCTTCCTTCATACTACCTCCGTTTCAGTTTACAAGTCCTACGCGTATACCTAGGTTGCCAATTTTATCACCCTAATATAAACTATATAACACAAAAATTATATCGTTTGAAAATAGAACATCTGAATTTTATATTGGTATATTTTTTGTAATATATGACTTGTATTAGGTTGGTCAAATTGATGACCTAGGGGTACGCGCACGCCCTCTAAACTGAGAGAGAGGTAGTATCAATAATTGCACCAATCGTTCTAAGGAAAGGTCTACCAAGAATAATAGGACATGAAGGATTGCAATCTATATCAAGAACAATGAAATCTACGGGCACATAGTTCCTATTTGCAACAATAAGAACATCATTAATTCTTCCCATAGGTTTCTTAATAGTGGAATCCACAAGGTGTAAGTTTAAAGAGCAATCATCAAAATCGCGGAAACCTAACAAATCACATAAAGTTTTCGGAATCGTGGAAACACTAGCACCCAAATCACACAAAGCATAGCACTCATGATAGTTAATTTTAATTTTTATTGTAGGTTCCCACTCATCATAAAGTCTTCTAGGGATAGAAACTTCCAACTCAAGTTTTTCTTCATAAGATTGCATCAAGGCATCAACGATATGTTTAGTAAAAGCTTTATTTTGACTATAAGCATGAGGAGAATTTAGCACGGATTGCAACAAGGAAATACAATCTATCAAAGAGCAATTATCATAATTAAATTCCTTGAAATCCAAGATAGTGGGTTCATGGATATCTAAAGTTTTAACTTCTTCAATCCCACTTTTATCAATTTTAGCATCAAGATCTAAAAACTCCGAATTTTTGGAACGCCTTCTAGGTAAAGGTGGCTCATATTCAGTCCCATCATTATCAAGATTCACATTGCAAAACAAAGATTTAATACGGGACACATCAATAACTTTTAGATCTTCATCTTTATTATCATGAAAACTACAAGAACACACTCTCACAAAGCAATCTTTCTTAGCACGCATCCTAGCGGTTCTTTCTTTGCACTCACCAATGGAAATTATCATGGCTTTGAGAGACTCATTGATATCATGCTTAGGTGGAATAGATCTAAGTTTCAAAGAATCAACATCAAGAGAAATTCTACCCACGTTCCTAGCCAATTCATCAATCTCAAGCAATTTTTCTTCAATCAAAGCATTGAAATTCTTTTGCAAAGTAATAAATTCTTTAATATTAGATTAAAAATCAGAGGGAATATTATTATAATTTCCATAAGAATTGTTGTAGGAATTACCATAATTATTAAAGGAATTACTAGGAAACGGCCTAGGATTAAAATTACCTCTATACGCGTTATTACCAAAATTGTTCCTACCAACAAAATTCACATCCATAGATTCATTATTATTCTCAATCAAAGTAGACAAAGGCATATCATTAGGATCAGTAGGAGCACTCTTATTAGCAAACAATTCCATAAGTTCATCCATCTTTCAACTCAAAATATTAATCTCTTCTATCGCATGCACTTTTTTATTAGTAGATCTTTCGGTGCGCCATTGAGAATAATTAACCATAATATTATCTAGGAGTTTAGTAGCTTCTCCTAAAGTGATTTCCATAAAAGTGCCTCCCACGGCCAAATCTAAAAGGTTTCTAGAAGCAAAATTCAATCCAGCATAATTTCTTTGTATAATCAAGATTCAAACCATGTGTAGGGAAATTACGTATCATTAATTTCATCTTCTCCCGAGCTTGTGCAACATGTTCATGATCAAGTTGCTTAAAATTCATAATATCGTTTCTAAGAGAGATGATCTTAGCGGGAGGAAAATACTTAGAGATAAAAGCATATTTGCACTTATTCCATGAATCAATACTATTTTTAGGCAAAGACGAAAACCTAGCTTTAGCACGATCTCTAAGAGAAAAAGGAAATAGCTTTAATTTAACAATATCATTGTCCACATCTTTCTTCTTTTGCATATGACACAAATCAACAAAGTTATTTAGATGGGTAGCGACATCTTACTAGGAAGGCCGGCGAATTGATCTTTCATGACAAGATTCAACAAAGCAACATTAATTTCACAAGATTCAGCATCGGTAAGAGGAGAAATCTGAGTGCTAAGAAAATCATTGGTGTTGGTATTCGTAAAGTCACACAATTTAGTATTATCTTGAGCCATCGTGACAAGCAAGCAATCCAACACATAAGCAAACAAGAAGCGGGCAAAAAAGGCAAATTGGGAAAGAGGAGGTGAAGAGAAAGAGAGGGCGAATAAAACGGCAAGGGTGAAGTGGGGGAGAGGAAAACGAGAGGCAAATGGCAAATAATGTAATGCGAGGGATAAGAGTTTGTGATGGGTACTTGGTATGTCTTGACTTGCAACGGCGCCAGGAATGGCTCGTTGTCGGGAGTCAAATCTTGACTTGACTTGGCGCGAATCTCCCTGGCAACGGCGCTAGAAATCCTTCTTGCTACCTCTTGAGCATTGCGTTTGTTTTCCCTTGAAGAGGAAAGGGAGATGTAGTAAAGTAGCGTAAGTATTTCCCTCAGTTTTTGAGAACCAAGGTATCAATCCAGTAGGAGATCACGCTCGAGTCCCACGCACCTACACAAACAAATAAGAACCTCACAACCAACGCGATAAAGGGGTTGTCAATCCCTTCACGGTCACTTACGAGAGTGAGATCTCATAGATATGATAAGATAATATTTTTGGTATTTTTATGATAAAGAGAAATAAAGATGCAAAGTAAAATAAACGATAATAGAAATAACTAAGTGTTGGAAGACTAATATGATGGAAGATAGACCCGAGGGCCATAGGTTTCACTAGTGGCTTCTCTCGAGAGCATAAGTATTACGGTGGGTAAACAAATTACTGTCGAGCAATTGATAGAATTGAGCATAGTTATGAGAATATCTAGGTATGATCATGTATATAGGCATCACGTCCGCGGCAAGTAGACCGGAACGATTCTGCATCTACTACTATTACTCCACACATCGACCGCTATCCAGCATGCATCTAGAGTATTAAGTTCATAAGAACAGAGTAATGCTTTAAGTACGATGACATGATGTAGAGGGATAAACTCATGCAATATGATATAAATCCCATATTTTTATCCTCGATGGCAACAATACAATACGTGTCGTTTCCCTTTCTGTCACTGGGATCGAGCAGCGCAAGATTGAACCCGAAGCAAAGCACTTCTCCCATTGCAAGAAAGATCAATCTAGTAGGCCAAACCAAACTGATAATTCGAAGAGACTTGCAAAGATAACCAATCATACATAAAAGAATTCAAAGGAGATTCAAATATTGTTCATAGATAAACTTGATCATAAACCCACAATTCATCGGATCTCGACAAACACACCGTAAAAGAAGATTACATCGAATAGATCTCCAAGAAGATCAAGGAGAACCTTGTATTGAGATCCAACGAGAGAGAAGAAGCCATCTAGCTAATAACTATGGACCCGAAGGTCTGAAATAAACTACTCACACATCATCGGAGAGGCTATGTTGTTGATGTAGAAGCCGTCTGTGATCAATGCCCCCTCCGGCGGAGCGCCGGAAAAGGCCCCAAGATGGGATCTCATGGGTACATAAGGTTGCGGCACTGGAAATAGGGTTTTGGCTCCGTATCTGGTGTTTCCAAGGTATATGGGTATATATAGGAGGAAGAAGTAGGTCGGTGGAGCAACGAGGGGCCCACAGGGGTGGAGGGCGTGCCTGGGGGGGTAGGCGCGCCCCCTGCCTCGTGCCTTCCTCGTTGATTGCTTTACGTGGACTCCAAGTCCTCTGGACCACGTTTGTTCCGAAAATCACGTTCCCGAAGGTTTCATTCCGTTTGGACTCCATTTGATATCCCTTTCCTTCGAAACGCTGAAATAGGCAAAAAACAGCAATTTGGGTTGGGCCTCCGGTTAATAGGTTAGTACCAAAGATAATATAAAAGTGTATAATAAAGCCCATTAAACATCCAAAACAGTATATAATATAGCATGGGGCAATCAAAAATTATAGACACGTTGGAGAAGTATCATTAGGCCACCTTGCGCAAACGTTTACTACATAAAAACTGTGTGCGATGGATAGCCTTTGCCACACAGTTTCTTCTACACGTCGTGTGTGGTGCATTCAATAATGCAAACGATAAAATTGTTAATATCATGTGCAATGGCAACGCTATCACAAACGATTTAACAGGGCAAATTGTTGTGATGTACCTGCGAACAGAAACGTTTTCCTTGGAGCGACTGTGTGGGATGTATGTATGAATGGAAACGTTTAGGGGGGTCTGACTGTGTGGGATGTATTTATGACCGGAAATGATTTTGCTTGTATAATTGTATTTATTTAGCACTACTGTACGTATAACCGTCTTTGAGCGCTCGCCGATCGCACACGACCTCATTTTGCCGAGCGTATGTGTCAGGAGGGCATATCCCCGACGGTTTCTGGGTTGTATGGGAAGGACCCCCTACCACCCACACTCACTTGGCAATGGTTCCAAATGCCGTCGTGGAAAGGGGTTAAAAACTGTTTGTATAGCACCTCGTTGTACCAGTGATGATTTCATATATGAACCTATTATGCTTTCATGAATATATTTGTTTTCTTGATCCTATCTTGCAAGTTATAGTCACCTACTACATGTTATGATCCGGCAACCCCGAAGTGACAATAGTCGGGAAATATTCGGGACACTTCCTGGTGATGATCGTAGTTTGAGGAGTTCATGTATTCGCTAAGTGCTAATGCTTTTGTCCGGTTCTCT
Source organism: Triticum urartu (assembly GCF_003073215.2). Lineage (NCBI taxonomy): Eukaryota > Viridiplantae > Streptophyta > Magnoliopsida > Poales > Poaceae > Triticum > Triticum urartu. Next base: position 486,180,613 of record NC_053023.1, on the reverse strand, counting down.
ATTAAAAGGAGGCCTTAATATCCCTTAGTTTCCAATAGGACCCCGCTGTCATGGGAGGGTAGGAAAAAAGATGTCATGCAAGTTCATTTCCATGAGCACGTATGACTATATTCAGAATACATGCCTACATTATATTGATGAATTGGAGCTAGTTTTGTGTCACCCTATGTTATAACTGTTGCATGATGAATGCCATCTGACATAATTATCCATCATTGATCCATTGCCTACGAGTTCGTTTCATATTGATCTTTGCTAAGTTACTTTTCCGTTGCCACTCTTACAATTGCTACGAAACTGCTATTGTTACTTTTGCCACCGTTACCGTTACTTCCATACTACTTTGCTACTAAATATTTTGCTGCAGATATTAAGTCTTTCAGGTGTGGTTGAATTGACAACTCAGCTGCAAATACTTGAGAATATTCTTTGGCTCCCCTTGTGTCGAATCAATAAATTTGGGTTGAATACTCTACCCTCGAAAACGGTTGCGATCCCCTATACTTGTGGGTAATAATCACCCAATACACGTAGGCGTGAACCTTGCGATCAGTGTTTTTCCTCTCGCAATCTCGCTCGGGCAAGGATGCTTCCCTTTCAGTCTTTCGGAACCGCTTACACGCCAAATGGAACCCCCTGAGCATCACGCCTCAGGGGCTCTTACTAGACCTCGGGCCGCTCACCTCCTGGCCTTGACCATGGCATTGCGACCTGGCATACCAGCGATGGCTGAAGCCTGCCTGGGGACTGGGTCCGGTCGACGTAGAGCACTAAGCTACCGTGAGGATGAAAGGGGGAACCGTGCCACAACAAGAAGCGTAAAGGCGACATTGTTTGGAAATAATAAGCATTAAGGCAAAAGCACCACAGTTTTTACATACCCCTGTGGGGCCCTACATGGTTTTCTACATGAACAAAGCAAAATAAAAAAGAGTCTCCTGAGGACCGTGGCCTAAGAGACATCGCCCACAGTGTCAGGCTGGCGCTTGCCCCCACTAGGCCCGGCTGCGTCGACATGGCGGCTCGTAGTTGTCGTCGTCACTCGAGCCAGGCCCTGCTGCTATCGGAAGAATCGCGGACAAGGCTAAGGGCAAGTTCTCCGCCGGGGGCCTCGTCGCCCTGACCACCTCCCCCGGAGCAGCATCCCAAGCACCGACCATCCTCGTCGAAGACCTTGAAGGAGAGCGTCGACGCCCCATCATACTCAAAGTAGATGGCGTGGCCTCCCTCTGGGTGGCAGGCACGGGCGATCGCACCCCATCCTCGAGTCATGAAGACGTCGCTGGAATTGGCGACCTCGGCCTCCGCTTCTGAAGCTTGGCCGCAACATCCGTGATGCTGCAGCCATAGCTCCACGGGCCCCCTCGGCATTATCTCCCTTGTGAAGGACTGCGGGAGCCGGATCCATGTGCACGACGGCATTGCCACCCACACCATAAACTTGTGGGTCGTGCTTTCGGCGTGGGTCCGCGAGTGGGGTGGCTGTACGGCCACCGCCTGTTCTCCTCCGTGACCCCGCTCCTCGTGGCGTCGGCCGTCGTCCCTATGCGCGGGGCTCTGCGCGTGGGCATACACGGGGACCGGGAAGCCTAGCGGAGCCCATTCATGCCAAGGTCGTGTCGCCATGGGCTCCGCGATTGCATCATAAGAGCAATTGGGCCTCTTCTTCGGCGGGAGCAGCTCAGGTTCCACCTGAGGGGTTTAACCCTTCTCCGCAATGGAAAACCTTCTCACTAGCGCCATGAACTCACTTGCAAGATGGTGGGATGGAAAGGAAGAAGGAAGAGCAAGCAGCGAGAAGACGGAGATGAGCAGGGGGCTCTGCCCCCTCTCCCATTATAGCCGGAGGAAGGCCAACTGCCGGCCTCCCACGATCTCGAGTAATGACGGTTTTTCTGCATGCAACATGCAATTGTCAAGTCGGACGATTGCCGAGGCAGCATGGGGAAGTGGAGATGCCCACGTCCCATCAAGCGCCACGTGTTGACTTGGCCCGCATGCGGTTGGGGCCCACGACACTTCGTCCTTGACCTTTGGCTTCGCCTCGAAGCCAAGTCCGAGGGCACCTTCGGCCCACCACGAGACCAAGACCGCCAAGACGGCAGGATGGATGTCATCGCCGAGCCCACCACAGCGTCACGACCAGAAGCTTTGCAGGTGAAGACCACCTTTCACTAGGATAAGATGTACTAGTTGTCCTCCCTTCAAGATTGGCCACTGTGGGATCCCTTCCCACCTTCGTTTTGGGGGAAGAGGACCAAGGCCACTATAAATATAGCTTAGCCACCACCATAGGAGGGGGGATCCAATTGAAACCCTTGCTAGTTCACACCCATACAAGAACAGACCTCCTGAGGTTGTTCTTCCTCTATACTAGTTCACCCTCAGCCCCTCGCGAGGCTAATCCACCCCAAAGCAGGAGTAGGGTCTTACACCGCAAGGTGGCCCAAACCTGGGTAAACTGATGTGTCTCTTTCCTTTCCTGTTTATCGAGCTAGGCCCTGAGAGCGACGAGTCGGCTGGCTGGAGAGGTTGAGTTCTTCGCACACACCCCAGAGTTTGAACCTTTCTTGGGACATCAGATCCCTGAATCCCACATAAGTAGGAGGTTTGTTCAATTAAGAAACAACACCTAAGCACCGGTCCACCCACATATCAAATTGTCAAAGTAGAGAACACAAATCAAACCAACATGATGAAATTGACTAGATGAAATTCCTGTGCACCCTTAAGAACACTTTGCTTATCATAAGAGACCGTTTTGACCTGTCCTTTGCCTCAAAAGGATTGGGCTATCTTGTTGCACTTTTGTTACCATTATCATTACTTGCTCGTTACAAATTATCTTGCTATCAAACTAGTCGTTACTTATAATTTCAGTGCTTGCAGATAATACCTTGCTGAAAACCGCTTGTCATTTCCCTCTGCTCCTCGTTGGGTTTGACACTCTTACTTATCAAAAGGACTACGATTGATCCCCTATACTTGTGAGTCATCACAGTCTTGTACCAAAACTTGTCCCAAATTGGATGGACAAAAAAATTACCACAACATATATGTGTCATGTCATGACACCATGCCAAGTTTCATGAATTTTAGGCCAGTTTTGCATGGGGAACATAAAAATCAAGATTCTCAAAGTTTGAAGTCGAGCCACGACGCCGAGATGTTTGAATTTTTTTCTCATTCCTTGCATGGGACCTAAACATGTACCCAAGGACACATATATGATTTTTTTTTCAACCCATTTTGGTGCACTGGAGCATGTGCCTATAGTTCAAATTTGAATTATGTATATTAAATGCCTAGAAAATTCTATTAATGTATAAAAAGGCCAAACGAACCATGAAGAATTTAAAGCAGTTCTGGACAACCGTCTGGCACCCATGGGTAAGCATTGTGTGTGCATGCTACTTCTTGAGCTTGCATTGGTTTTTCCCTTGAAGAGGAAAGGGTGATGCAGCAAACTAGACATAAGTATTTCCCTCAGTTAGAGAACCAAGGTATCAATCCAGTAGGAGACAACGCACAAATCACCAATACCTAGACAAACAATCAAACAACTTGCACCCAACGCGATAAAGGGGTTGTCAATCCCTTCACGGTCACTTGCAAAAGTGAGATCTGATAGAGACAGATAAAACTAAACAAACGATAGAGTAAATATTTTTGGGTTTTTTTGGTTTATAGATCAGAAAGTAAAAGATTGCAAAATATTAGATCAGAAACTTATATGATGGAAAATAGACCCGAGGGCCATAGGTTTCACTAGAGGCTTCTCTCAAGATAGCAAATAATACGGTGGGTGAACAAATTACTGTCGAGCAATTGATAGAAAAGCGCAAAGTTATGATGATATCTAAGGCAATAATTATGAAATATAGGCATCATGTCCGTGTCAAGTAGACCGACTCCTGCCTGCTTCTACTACTATTACTCCACACATCGACCGACTCCTGCCTGCATCAAGAGTACTAAGTTCATGAAGAACTGAGTAACGCATTAAGTAAGATGACATGATGTAGAGGAATAAACTCAAGCAATATGATGGAAACCCCATCTTTTTATCCTCGGTGGCAACAATACAATACATGCCTTGCTGGCCCTACTGTCACTGGGAAAGGACACCGCAAGATTGAACCCAAAGCTAAGCACTCTCCCATTGTAAGAAAAACCAATCTAGTTGGCTAAACTAAACCAATAGTTCGAAGAGAATTACAAAGATATCAAATCATGCATAAAAGAATTCAGAGAAGATTCAAATAATATTCATAGACAACCTGATCATAAATCCACAATTCATCGGATCTCGACAAACACACCACAAAATAAGATTACATCAGATAGATCTCCAAGAACATCGAGGAGAACATGGTATTGAGAATCAAAGAGAGAGAAGAAGCCATCTAGCTACTAGCTATGGACCCGTAGGTCTAAGGTAAACTACTCACGCTTCATCAGAAGGGCAACAGAGTTGATGTAGAAGCCCTCCATGATCAAATCCCCTTCCGGCAGGATGCCATAAAAGGCCCCAAGATGGGATCTCACAGGAACAGAAGGTTGCGGTGGTGGAAAATTGTTTTCGTGGATGCTTCTGGTGGTTTGGGAATATATGTGAATATATAGGAGGAAGATCTAGGTCAGGGGGTCACCGAGGGGCCCACAAAGTAGGGGCACGCTCTACCCACTAGGCGCGCCCTCCACTCTTGTGGCCGCCTCGTGGCTCTTCTGACTTGCACTGCAAGTCTCCTGGGTGTCTTCTGGTCCAAGAAAAATCACCGCGAAGGTTTTATTCCGTTTGGACTCCGTTTGGTATTCCTTTTCTGCGAAGCTCAAAAACAAGGAAAAAACAGAAATTAGCACTGGGCTCTAGGTTAATAAGTTAGTCCCAAAAATAATATAAAATAGCATATTAATCTATACCAATATAAAAAGACCCAAAGGGGCAGATCCAACAAATCTCGGCCGTCCATTCGGGTTAATACAATAGTCCTTATTGTCCTAATGGTGAGTACTAAACATGTTTAGCGTTAAACGATTCTTTCTCCTAACCCCCTTCCTTTCCCACGAAAGAAAAGAACTGCCGCACACACCATCGGGCATGCTCCCTCACTCCGCCCCAACCGCCTCCACCCGCCGCACCATCACACTGTCGCCCTTCAAGAACGCCCCCACCCATCTCCTCCTCTTACACCGCCTGGCCGGCCGGTGGGATGCCGCCTCCTAATACACCTCCTGGCTGGTCATCGGGGACGCTCACGCATCGCCTCGCGGACGTCGGCCGTCGGTGATGGCACCTCCGCCTGCATCGCCTGGCTGGTCGGCTTGACGCCGCCTCCTCCTACACCTTCTGGTTGGCCGTCGGGGACGTCGCCTCCTACTACACCGCCTGGCCGGCCGTCAGGGACGCCGCTACCTCCAACGCCACCGCCCCACCATCTAACACCGCTGCCTAACCAACCTGATCCACTCAATCTGGATTGCCAACGCTCCGGACTTTCTTTGACATGTACATCTCTAATCAAATCTGATCTCAAAGTTCTTTTTTGTCTGTAATCTGGACGAAATTTGACAATTGTACTGAACTTGTTGCAGGGTTGACAAGAATGCATACGGTCAGATCACTGAAGAGGAACTCATTTCAATGCTTCTGAATTTCTCTTCTGTTGTCAAGTCCTCACTTTGACGGCCTCTACAAACAGCTCACCAAGATCCTCGAGTGCGTCAAGGAGTACACAATGTTGATCATAGAGGAGCTCGACCCCGACCAGCACGGCTAGATCGAGAGGTCCATCCTTTTTCACCCTTCATCTCTTTCCGTGGAATATTTTGCTTTATGCATAACTACTCTACAAGCTTATTTGGGTAGTATATTTATTTGATTGAGTGGATGTGACCTGGAGGTGTGCTCAGTTTTTATTTAGCATGTTTAGATTTGATCTGAATCATATCTTATGTAGCACTAGCCTAATTAGTTGGCCATGGAAGGGGACGACGGCTGTGGAATTAGTGGCATCTCCTCGATGATGCGCTTGGTAGCAGTTGGGTAGTTGATCAGTTGAGATGGTTTGAATGGATTGTACTTTCATTTTTGGATTTGTCTTTTAGTGGCTTGAGGAGAAGGTAGGTGCCCCCTCCCCTGGTTACTTGCATGTACAATTAATTGCGTTGGTTTTAGAACAATTTTAACCCATTTGTAAGAAGATATGGACTTGCCAGCTGGTGGTGTTAGATACACAATTACTTTTGGTTCTACTTTTCTACAGAAAATATGGGTATATCTTTGAGATGAATTAAGATTACATGTGCATTGCACGTGCGCATTTACTAGTGCATATAAAACATCCCAAACAGATAATATAATAGCATGGAACAATCAAAAATTATAGATACATTGGAGACGTATCAGCGCATTCGTCATGCTAGCTTGCGCTTCCTTCTTTCCTAAGTTTTCTATATTATACTAATGGTGTTATATACAAAGACGCTACCATTTCCCGCCAGTTGGTACTAAAACCGACTGACCTTGGGGTAGGGACTCCCTAGCTGTAGATCTTAGATCTATGGGTAATGATGTGTCTCCAATGTATCTATAATTTTTTATCGTTCCATGCTGTTATATTATCATTCTTCAATGTTTTACAATTATTTTATAACAACTTTATATCATTTTCTGGGACTAACCTATTGACATAGTGACTAGTGCCAGTTGCTGATTTTTGCTTGTTTTTTACTTCGCAGAAAATCAATACCAAACGGAGTCCAAACGCAGCGAAACTTTTTGGAGAATTTTTCTAGGCTAGAAGACACAGGATGGGCCAAAGAAGTACCAGAGGGGGTGCCCCGAGGGGGGCTCAACCCACCTGGGCACGCCTAGGCCCCCAGGCGCGCCCTGGTGGGTTGTGCCCACCTCGGTGGCTTCCCGCACCGCCTCTTTTCTCTATAAATACCCCAATATTCCAAAACCCTAGGGGAGTCGACAAAACACAATTCCAGCCGCCGCAAGTTCCAGAAACCACAGATCCTATCTAGACACCATCACGGAGGGGTTCATCATCCTCATTGGTGCCTCTCCGATGATGCGTGAGTAGTTCATAGTAGACCTACGGGTCCATAGTTAGTAGATAGATGGCTTCCTCTCTCTCTTTTGATTCTCAATACAATGGTCTCTAGGAGATCTATTTGATGTAACTCTTTTTGCGGTGTTTTTGTTGGGATCCGATGAACTTTGAGTTTATGATCAGATCTATATTTTGATCCATGAAAGTTATTTGAGTCTCTTGATCTCTTATATGCATGATTAATTATAGCCTCACATTACTTCTTCGAATCTTTGGTTTAGTAAGGTCGACTAGATTGATTTTTCTTGCCATGGGAAGAGGTGCTTTGTGATGGGTTCGATCTTACAGTGCTCAATCCCAGTGACAGAAGGGGAGATGACATGTATGTATCGTTTCTATTAAGGATAAAAAGATGGGGTCTATTCCTACATGAACAGATCTTGTCTACATCATGTTGCTACCTCTTGTGAACTGTGCTGGTTTTCCCTTGAAGAGGAAAGGGTGGTGCAGTAAAGCAGCGTAAGTATTCCCCTCAGTTTTTGAGAACCAAGGCATCAATCCAGTAGGAGACCACGCGTGAGTCACCTCGTACCTACACAAACAAATAAGAACCTCGCAACCAACGCGATAAAGGGGTTGTCAATCCCTTCACGACCACTTGCAAGAGTGAGATCTGATAGAGATGATGATGATAATAATAATAATAATAATAATAATAATAATAATAATAAGATAAATATTTTTGGTATTTTTATGATATAGATTGAAAGTAAAGATTGCGAAATAAAATAGATTGGAAACTTGTATGATGGAAAATAGACCCGGGGGGCATAGGTTTCACTAGTGGCTTCTCTCAAGAAAGCATAAGTATTATGGTGGGTGAACAAATTACTGTCGAGCAATTGATAGAAAAGCGAATAATTATGAGAATATCTAGGTATGATCATGTATATAGGAATCACATCCGTGACAAGTAGACCGACTCCTGCCTGCATCTACTACTATTACTACACACATCGACCGCTATCCAGCATGCATCTAGAGTATTAAGTTCATAAGAATAGAGTAACGCCTTAAGCAAGATGACATGATGTAGAGGGATAAACTCATGCAATATGATATAAACCCCATCTTTTTATCCTCGATGGAAACAATACAATGCATTTCGTTTCCCTTTCTATCACTGGGATCGAGCACCGCAAGATTGAACCCAAAGCTAAGCACTTCTCCCATTGCAAGAAAGATCAATCAAGTAGGCCAAACCAAACTGATAATTCGAAGAGACTTGCAAAGATAAACCAATCATACATAAAATAATTCAGAGAAGATTCAAATATTGTTCATAGATAATCTTGATCATAAACCCACAATTCATTGGATCTCAACAAACACACCACAAAAAGAGTTACATCGAATAGATCTCCAAGAGAATCAAGGAGAACTTTGTATTGAGATCCAAAGAGAGAGAAGAAGTCATCTAGCTACTAGCTATGGACCCGAAGGTCTGAAGTAAACTACTCACACATCATCAGAGGGGCCATGGAGTTGATGTAGAGGCCATCCGTGATCAATGCCCCCTTCGGCGGAGCTCCGGAAAAGGCCCCAAGATGGGATCTCTTGGGTACAGAAGGTTGCGGCGGTGGAAATAGGGTTTCGTGGTGCTCCTGGATGTTTGCGGGGTATATGAATATATATATAGGAGGAAGAAGTAGGTCGGTGGAGCAATGAGGGGCCCACAAGGGTGGAGGGCGCGCCCCCCTGCCTCGTTGCCTCCTCGATTGTTTCTTGACGTCCACTCCAAGTCCCCTGGATCATGTTTGTTCCAAAAATCACATTCCCGAAGGTTTCATTCCATTTGGACACCGTTTGATATTCCTTTTCTGCGAAACACTGAAATAGGCAAAAAAAACAGCGTTTTGGGTTGGGCCTCCGGTTAATAGGTTGGTCCCAAAAATAATATAGAAGTGTAAAATAAAGCCCATTAACATCCAAAACACATAATATAATAGCATGGAACAATCAAAAATTATAGATACGTTGGAGACGTATCACATGTCATCGTTCTTATTACATTACCCCGTTTTTCCATGAACTTAATACACTAGATGCAAGCTGGATAGCGCTCGATGTGTGAGGTAATAGTAGTAGATGCAGGTGATATGTCTCCAATGTATCAATAATTTTGAATGTTCCATGCTGTTATATTATCATTCTTGGATGTTTTACAATCATTTTATATCATTTTTTGGTACTAACCTATTGACATAGTGCCTGATACGTCTCCAACGTATCTATAATTTTTTATTGCTCCATGCTATATTATCTACTGTTTTAGACATTATTGGGATTTATTATCCACTTTTATATTATTTTTGGGACTAACCTATTAACCGGAGACCCAGCCCAGAATTGTTGTTTTTTGCTTGTTTTAGGGTTTCGAAGAAAAGGAATATCAAACGGAGTCCAAACGGAATGAAACCTTCGAGAACGTGATTTTCTCAACAGATAAGACCCGGGAGACTTGGACCCTACGCCAAGGCACGTAACAGGAGGCCAAGAGGTAGGGGGCGCGCACTACCCTACCAGGCGCGCCCCCACCCTCGTGGGCCCCTTGTTGCTACACCGACGTACTTCTTCCTCCTATATATATCCACGTACCCCCAAACTATCAGAACAGGAGCCAAAACCCTAATTCCACCGCCGTAACTTTCTTTATCCACGAGATCCCATCTTGGGGCCTATTCCGGAGCTCCACCGGAGGGGGCATCGATCACAGAGGGCTTCTACATCAACACCATAGCCCCTCCGATGAAGTGTGAGTAGTTTATTTCAGACCTACGGGTCTACAGTTAGTAGCTAGATGGCTTCTTCTCTCTTTTTGGATCTCAATACAATGTTCTCCCCCTCTCTTGTGGAGATCTATTTGATGCAATCTTCTTTTTGCGGTGTGTTTATTGAGACCGATGAATTGTGAGTTTATGATCAAGTCTATCTATGAACAATATTTGAATCTTCTCTGAATTCTTTTATGTATGATTGGTTATCTTTGCAAGTCTCTTCGAATTATCAGTTTGGTTTGGCCTACTAGATTGATCTTTCTTGCAATGGGAGAAGTGCTTAGCTTTGGGTTCAATCTTGCGGTGTCCATTCCCGGTGACAGTAAATGCAGCAAGGCATGTATTGTATTGTTGCCATCGAGGATAACAAGATGGGGTTTTCTTCATATTGCATGAGTCTATCCCTCTACATCATGTCATCTTGCTTAAGGCGTTACTCTGTTTTTAACTTAATACTCTAGATGCATGTTGGATAGTGGTCAATGAGTGGAGTAATAGTAGTAGATGCAGGCAGGAGTCGGTCTACTTGTCTTGGACATGATGCCTATATACATGATCATGCCTAGATATTCTCATAATTATGCTCAATTCTGTCAATTGCTCAATAGTAATTTGTTCACCCACCATAGAATAATTATGCTCTCGAGAGAAGCCACTAGTGAAACCTATGGCCCCCGGGTCTATCTTTATCATATTGTTCTCCTACTACTTTGCTATTTACTTTGCCTTTATTTTACTTTGCATCTTTATCATAAAAATACCAAAAAATATTATCTTTATCATATCTATCAGATCTCACTCTCGTAAGTGGCCTCATAGGGATTGACAACCCCTATTTGCGTTGGTTGCGAGGATTTATTTGTTTTGTGCAGGTACGAGGGACTTGCGCGTAGCCTCCTACTGGATTGATACCTTGGTTCTCAAAAACTGAGGGAAATACTTACGCTACTTTGCTGCATCATCCCTTCCTCTTCGGGGAAAACCAACGCAGTGCTCAAGAGATAGCAGTGCCAATTGCTGTTTTTTGCTTGTTTTTTACATCGCGGAAAACCAATACCGAGAGGAGTCCAAACACAGCGAAACTTTTTGTGGAATTTTGATGGACCAGAAGATATCCAATTGGCCAGAGAAGCACCTGGGGGTGCCCCAAGGGGGCACAACCCACCAGGGCGTCCCTGGGCTCCTAGGCGCGCCCAGGTGGGTTGTACCCACTTCGGTGGCCTCCCACGCCGCTTCTTTGCTATATAAATACCCAATACTCCAGAAACCCTATGGGAGTCAACGAAAATCAATTCCAGCTGCCGCAAGTTCCAGAACCACCAGATCCAATCTAGACACCATCATGGAGGGGTTCATCATGGCCATTGGTGCCTCTCCGGTGATGCGTGAGTAGTCTTTTGTAGACCTTCAGGTCCGTAGTTAGTAGCTAGATGGCTTCCTCTCTCTCTCTCTCTCTCTCTCTTGATTCTCTACAATGGTCTCTTGGAGATCCATATGATGTAACTCTTTTTGCGGTGTGTTTGTTGGGATCCGATGAACTTTGAGTTTATGATCAGTCATATCTTTTTATATCCATGAAAGTTATTTCAGTTTCTTTGATCTCTTATATGCATGATTGCTTATAGCCTCGTATTTCTTCTCCGATATTTGGGTTTTTTTGGCCAACTTGATCTATTTATCTTGTAATGGGAAGAGGTGCTTTGTGATGGTTTCGATCTTACGATGCTTGATCCCAATGAGAGACGGGGAACCGACATGTATGTATCGTTGCTATAAGGATAACAAGATGGGGTCCATTTCTACATAAATAGATCTTGTCTACATCATGTCATCGTTCTTATTGCATTACTCCATTTTTCCATGAACTTAATACACTAGATGCATGCTGGATAGCGGTCCATGTGTGGAGTAATAGTGGTAGATGCAGGCAGGAGTCAGTCTACTAATCTTGGACATGATGCCTACATAATGATCATTGCCTAGATATCGTCATGATTATTTGAAGTTCTATCAATTGCCCAACAGTAATTTGTTTACCCACTGTTTGCTATTTTTTTCGAGAGAAGCCACTAGTGAAACGTACAGCCCCCATGTCTCTTCTTTATTATATTTGCCTTTGCGATATATTTTTATTTGCTTTTATTTTCAGATCTATTAAACCAAAAATACAAAAGTACCTTGCTGCAATTTATTCTTATTTATTTTATCTCACGTTCCCACGAGATCTATTTATCCAATCTATCATATTTTTACCCCATCCACTTGCCAATTTCTGGCGCCATTGCCCAAAAGGGATTGACAACCCCTTTAATACGTCGGGTTGCGAGTATTTGTTATTTGTGTGCAGGTGTCGTTCACATAGTGTTGCGTGGTTCTCCTACCGGTTCGATACCTTGGTCTCATCACTGAGGGAAATACCTACCGTTGATGTGCTGCATCATCCCTTCCTCTTTGGGGAAATACCAACGTAGTTCAATCAGACATCAAAAGGAACTTCTGGTGCCATTGCCGGGGAGACATCAATATCTACCAGGTTCCTAATCACAAATCTCATCTCCTTGCAATTTACATTATTTGCCATTTGCCTCTCGTTTTCCTCTCCCCCACTTCACAAAAAATTATCGTTTTATTCGCCCTCTTTTTCGTTCGCCGTTTTCTTGTCGGGTCTGTTTTTGAGTGCAATCTTGTTGCGTAGTCACAATGACTCAAGAGAACACCAAGTTGTGTGATTTCTCCAATACCAACAACAATGATTTTATTAGCACTCTGATTGCTCCTCCCGCCACTAGTGTGGAGTCTTGTGATATTAATACCGCTTTGCTGAATCTTGTTATGAAAGATCACTTTTCTGGTACTCCTAATGAGGATGCCACGTCCCATCTTAACACATTCGTAGAATTATGCGACATGCAAAATAAAAAAGATGTGGACAATGATGTTGTGAAGTTGAAATTATTTCCGTTTTCTTTGCGAGATCGTGCAAAAATTTAGTTTTCTTCTTTGCCTCGCAATAATATCGATTCTTGGGATAAGTGCAAAGATACTTTCATTACTAAGTATTTTTCGCCCATGAAAATTATTTCCCTTAGAACGCAGATCATGAGTTTCAAGAAACTTGAACATGAGTATGTTGCACAATCTTGGGAAAGGATGAAATTGATGGTAAGGAATTTCCCAACTCATGGGTTAAATCTTTGGATGATCATAGAAAAAATGTATGCGGGGTTGAATTTTATTTTTCGTAATCTTTTGGATTCTGCCGCGGGTGGTACTTTTATGGAAATTATTTTGGGTGAAGCCACCAAATTGCTTGATAATATTATGGCAAATTATTCACGATGGCATACCGAAAGAGCTCCTACTAGTAAAATGTTAATTTGGTTCAAGAAATTTCTTCTTTGAGTGAAAAAGTTGATGCTCTTATGAAATTGGTTGGTAATAAAAGTGCTCCTATTGATTTTAATGATGTGCCTTTGTCTACTTTGGTTGAACAAAATAGTGATGCCATAGATGTGAATTTTATCTCTCGAAATAATTTTAATAAGAATGCTTATAGAGGTAATTTTAATCCTAGGCCTTTTCCTAGTAATTCCTCTAATAATTATGGTAATTCCTATCATAATCCTTCTTATAATAATAATAGGATCACCTCTGATCTTGAGAATAATATTAAAGAATTTATCAAAAATCAAAACGTTTTCAATGCTAAAATAGAAGAAAAGATGAATAAGATTGATGATATGTCTAGAAGTATTGATAGAATTTCTCATGATGTAGAAACTCTCAAGATGATTTTTTTTGCCTAAGGTTGAGGAATCAATTAAAACTCTTTATGTTTCTATGGATGAATGTAAGAAAAGAACCGCTATGCTTAGAGCTAGAAGAGGATTTTTACAAAAACGTTTTCTAGTGATTGCTTTCATAAAAGTGATGAAGATCTTAAAATGATTGGTGTTTATTCTATTGATTCTTTGTTTAGTAAAATTAAGATTGATAATAAAGGGACTGCAGAAGAGTCAACTTTAGCTAGAAGGCGTCCCGATAATTCGGAGGGTGAAAATCTTGTTGAGAAATTTGATAAAAGTGGGTTTGAAGAGGTCAAAACTTTAACTAGTGATGTGCCCACTCTTTTGGATTACAAAGACTTTAATTATGATAGTTGCTCTTTGATTGATTGTATTCCTTTGTTGCAATCCATGATAAATTCACCCCATGCTTATGAACAAAATAAAGCTTTTACTAAACATATTGTTGATGCTATGATGAATGCTTTGGAAGAAAAGTTGGAATTAGATGTTTCAATTCCTAGAAAATTACATGATGAGTGGGAACCTACTATAAAATTCAAGATTAAAAATTATGAGTGTTTTGCTTTATGTGACTTGGGTGCTAGTGTTTCTACAATTCCGAAATCTTTATGTGATGTGCTTGGTCTTACCGATATTGAAGAGTGTTCTTTAAATTTGCACTTGGAAGATTCTACTATTAAAAAGCCTTTGGGGAGAATTAATGATGTTCTTATTCTTGCAAATAGGAATTATGTTCCCATAGATTCTATTGTTCTTGATATTGATTGCAATCCGTCTTGTCCAATTATTCTTGGTAGACCATTTTTACGTACTATTGGTGTCGTGATTGATATGAAAGAAGGCAATATTAGGTTTCAATTTCCACTAAGGAAGGGTATGGAACACTTCCCAAGAACTAGAATTAAGCCACCATATGAATCAATCATGAGGGCATCATATGGATCTAGAAACAAAGATGGCAATACTTGATCCTTTGCATTATGCCTAGTTAGGGGTGTAAAACAATAGCGCTTGTTGGGAGGCAACCCAATGAATAAAATCTATTTTCTTTCTGTTCTTGAGTGTTTGCACAATTATGCTACTGTTATGATTGTGTTTTTTGTGTTTTAATTAGTGTTTGTGCCAAGTAAAGCCTTTATGATCATGTTGGGTGATAGTTGATTTGATCTTGCCGAAAAACAGAAACTTTTGCGCTCACGAAAATAATTTTCATTTTTAACAAAAGTGCGATAAAATACTAATTATTTTTGCAAAAGATTAATATACAAATTTCTCAGGTTGTCCTATTTTTGGAGTTACAGAAGTATTTGAAATATCCAGATTGCTACAAATTGTTCTGTTTTTCACAGATTATGTTTTCTTTGCATTGTGTGCTTGTTTTGATGATTCTATGGTTTCTTTTGAAGAGTTTTTGCCATAGAAAAGTTGGAATACAGTACATATAATGTAAAAATAAAATATAAATGGGTTTGCAACAGTACTTATAGTAGTGATTTGTTTTCTTATACTAACGGATCTCACGAAGGTTTTGTTAATTTTTGTGTGATTGAAGTTTTCAAGTTTTGGGTGATGTTATGATGGATGAAGGAATAAAGAGTAAGAAGAGCCTAAGCTTGGGGATGCCCATGGCATCCCAAGCTATTATCCAAAGAGAAGCAATCAACTTAGCTTGGGGATGCCCGAGTGGCATCCCCTCTTTCTTCTAACGACCATCGGTATTTTACTTGAAACTATATTTGTATTTGTCACACATTATGAGTTTTGCTTGGAGCGTCTTGTATGATATGAGTCTTTGTTTGTTTTGCTTTGTGTTCTTAGTCATGAATCCTTGCTGGACACACCTTTTTGAGAGAGCAAATTTATGCCATGACTTGTTAGAATTTCTCTCTATGCTTCACTTAAATCTTTATAAGCTATGGAATTGCTCTAGTGCTTCACTTATATCTTTTTTAGCATGGTGTGCTTTAGTATTTTTTGGAGAAATGCTCTCATGCTTCACTTAAATTAATTTGAGAGTCAGTAATTTTTTTAAGAAATTCTCTCTTGCTTCACTTAAATTAATTTGAGAGAAGAAATTTTTTATGCTCATGTTCTTCACTTAGATTTGTTTAAGCTATCAAAAGCAACATATGAAAATTAGTCCCAAAGTGTAGATATCCAAGGATGATATAATAAAAACTTACATGAAGATCATTGGACAAAATAAACTTGATTCTTTGTTATAGTTTTGAGATATGACGATGTGATATGTGAGTCATGTTGATGGGTAATTATGCTTTAGTAGGAATATTGGTGTTAAGGTTTGTGATTCCCTCTGCAAGCACGAAAGTCAATAGTTATGCAATGAAATTACATCCTACTTGTGGTGCATTATTCGGTGTTAGTTATGCTTAATGCTCGCTTATGAGATTTTTTGTTTCTTGGTTGGTCGCTTCTTAATATTTTACTAGCCTTCATTTTGCACTAAGTATGATCACTACTTGTGCATCCAAAATCATTTAAACCATTTTTGCCATATGAGTCCACCATACCTACCTATATGCGGTATTGTCATGCCGTTCTAAGAAAATTTGTATGTGCCATCTCTAATTTTCAAAATAAATTTCTCTTTTGTGTGCTAGTACCACTCATGAAACAGTGGGGGTGGCTAATATATTTCCATGCTAGATATGTTATTCTCACGATGAGTGTTTATTCACTTGTCATTGCACGAGAGTACGGCAAAGGTATTAGGGACGCCCAGTCCCGAAATGAAAAAATAAATTTACTTTATGTTGTTAAATAATAAATTCCTTGGAAAGTGTTGGTATGGAAGGCACCGGTGGATACGGCTAGCCATGGAAAGTGAAAGTATGGTTGAAAAAGGAATAACACTATTGCAGGATGCTGCTAACGCGACACTACGATCAAAGACCCTTCGACGAAACTTTGTGCGATGCCATAATCGCAAACGATGGTGTAAAAAACCGTCAAAAAATGTGCAAAACATTTGTGATGGCGGAGCCATCAAACATGGTTTAGATTTTAGTTGCGTGTGCGATGCAGGGCATATGGTTCAGTTCAATTAACTGTTTGCGATGAGGAGGAACAAAAGAATCGGGCAGCCAGATGGAGGTGTGTGCGATATACAACATATGGTTCACTCGGATGAACTGTTTGTGATTAGGCAACACAAAAGAAATGGTCAGCCAGATGAAGGTGTGTGCAATGACACGCGGTTCACTCGGATGAACTGTTTGTGTTGAGACATGAGAACAGAAACGGTTCAACTTAACAAGATGTGTGTGATACGCAGTAAACATGTATGTAATCAGAAATGTGTGCGAAGACCGACAATAACACAAACGGTTGCTGCTAATAAGATGTGTGTGTTGTGCGATACATGAACTGCCTGAGTAATGCGCCTGAACTTCCCTCTGTACGAACCCGACCTTCGGTCTATCTTCGCAACCATGGCTCCCCCGCGAATTATTCTGCTTAGTCATGTTCTATATGATGTTAGTGTAATCTAGAAACTTTTTTAGCAACTAAATACCGGTTTTAAATAGAAATCTCGCTCGTTGGCGGATTTTGCACTCGGGTCATGATGAAATTGCGTTTTTTGCAATTTTACTGCCTGAGTTGTTCGACGTGAACTTCCCCCTGTGCTAGGTTGAACTTCCGCCAACATTGTCGAAATGGGGCTTGTGGTACACCGTTGGAAAGCTATGGACACCAGTATCATGACCCAAGTCAAATTTTTGGCAAAATGTAAGTGGTTTAAGAGCAGTTTCGAAAACATTTTTTTCTTCATACAAAAAAAGTGAATCGTATTTTCGATCGCATTTCTAAACCGTTTATCGGAATGAGGCAAATAATATGGCATTGGAAAGCTACTGCAAAAACTGCTCCATCCACGTGTTGAATGTTTTCTCTAATACCCTATGGATAAAGAGTAATTTGGCAAATCGTAAAATTTTGCAAACCGAATAGCCGAGTTCGTATTTTTGATGTCATTTCTAAATGGATAATCCAATTGAGGCAAATGATATGGCGTTGGAAAGCTTACGGAAATGCGCTACTTTTTCATGTTAAAAGTTTTTTCTAATTTTGAACGGTATAAAAGTAATTTAGAAAATGGAACAAGTTCCACCGAGTTTGTATTTTCGAGGTAATTTTTTACCGTACGACCGAATGCAGCAAATTATATGGCATTGGAAAGCTTGGGAAAATGCGAAACTTTTTGGTATATATTGTTCCTCCCAATTCGTTACGGTTTTAAGTCAATTTTGAAAATGGCTAAAAACGTATTTTGGCTGTAATTTCTACAAACTTTATCGGAATGGGGCAAATAATATACCGCTGAAAAGCTGTGGAAAATGCGAAACTTTTTCATGTTGATGGTTTTCTCTGATTCCTAGTCATTTTCAAGTAATTTCGAAAATGGCGAGATCATGCGTTCTGCCTTTATTGCGAAACAGATTTTTCGAAAATGCACCGTGTGAAGACTTGAACTTCTTGGCATGTCTACTTGAACTTCACTCTGTTTTTTCACGTGCTTTTTTTATCCTAGCTCTCCATCCACTGCTCGTAGCTCTCCATCCACTCATCGAAATTGAACAAGTGTTATACCAATGGAAAGCTGTTGTAAACACGCAACTTTCCCGTGTTGATCATTTTTTCATACTCGCGACGATTTTAAAAGTTTTTCATCTGGAATTCATTTAGCATAGTAGTTGAACGTCTTGCTGTTTTCACGTTGAACTTTTGTGACGTATTTTCATTTTGTAATTTTCTCATCCATTCGCCCGTGTTGCACAAACGATATTCCTTTTGTACAAACCTCTCTCACAATAATTTTTTAACTCTCTCTGACCGAGGACTTGAACTTACACAAATGATATTCCTGTCGTTTTGAAGTAATTAGAGAAATGACGAGATCATGATTTCTGCCTTCATTGCGAATGGAAATGCACTTCGTGAAGTAGTTGAACTTCTCGGGCATGTCTATTTGAACCTCACTCTATTTTCGACGTGTTGTTTTTTGCACTGCATGAAGTAGTTGAACTTCTAGGGCATGTTCGTTTGAAATTCACCTTGTTTCACTTTTTTTGTATTTTTTCTTATATGAAATACGTACCATGTAGTAAATGAACTTCCGGTTGTTATCGCTTTGAACTTCTCTCTGGTTTGAGAGAATTATTTTAAAACACAAAGAACAACATATTTTTTATGTATTTTGGACATCTAAATACATGGTGAACCTATCTCACAAGAATTTTTGAACTTTTCCTCGCCGAGCACTTGAACTTCGAGGAACCATTTTTTTCGTTTATGAGTTGTTTTTAAAAGTACAAAAAATGGTGTTGTATTTTTTGAACAGGTAAATCCTATGTTTTAATAAACTCTGAACTTCTCGGTTATTTCAATTTGAACTTCAGCTTTTTATATTTTGAGTAAAGAATTCTATTTGATTTTTATGTGGAAAAAATCAAACATGGAAATACAAGGTGAATCTCTCTCACAAGAATTTTTTAACTTCCCCGGAAAGAGCACTCGAACTTCTTTCAACAAATCTTTTAAACTTTTATTTTTTTTCTATACTTGTATTCTCAAATGAAATGCATTCCTTGCAGTACTTGAACTTCTTGTTGTTTTCACTATCAACTTCTTTCCACAGGTAAGAATTTTTTGAATACATCAAAACATGTTTTAAATGGTATACATGGAAATTTTAAACCGTTCATCGAAATGTGGCACATAATATACCCGGTGGAAAGCTTATGAATCACAACAAGTTTTTCATGTAGACATGTATTACAAATTCGTTGCCGTTTGAGAGCAGTTTTTAAAATGGAAAAACAACGTTGTTTTTTGCTTTTTTAAACAACATATAAATGAACGACGGGTGTCTCATAAATATAATTTTGAACCGTGCAGGGTGGAGCACATGAACTTTTTGCAACAAACCTTTTAGGCTTTTAGTTTTGTATTCTTTTATTCTCTTCCGAAACGAAGTAGTTGACCTTCCCGCTGTTTTCACCTTGAACTTCTGTCACGTATTTTTGTTCAACCTCTCTCACAAGAGTTTCTGAACTTTCTCGGGTAGAGCACTTAACTTCTAGCAACAAATTGTTTAGCATTTCCTTTTTCATTCTTTTTTAATACAGAATGCACACCGTGTAGTACATGAACTTCTTGCAGTTATCAATCTGAACTTCTGAGATCATGCATTCTGTCTTCATCACAAAAACCGAGTATCCGAAGATGTACTGCATGAAGAGGTAGAACTTCAAGAGCAGTTCTATTTGAACTTCACTCTGTTTTTCACGTGCTGCTATTTTATAAACTCCGTACTTCTCTGCTATTTTAATTTGAACTTCATAGTTCCATTTCTATAGAAGAAAAAATTGACTTTTCTAAGAAAGCATCGAACAACTTTTTTGAATTTAATTTTTGTTCTAGAAACGAGAAGAATATGAGGTTTTGAATACATCGAGCTGCTCCATTATTTTAATTTGAACTTCTTAGTTTTATTCTTTAGTAACAAGAAAACTTTGGGTTTTTTTTAAATGCCAAAAAGATGTTGTTTTTGTTTTTTGAACTTGTAAATCCTAGTTTTTAATATACTTTGAACTTATGTGTTATTTTTAGTTGAACTTCACATTTTTATGTTTAATTAAATATTTTTTTTTATTTTTAAAACAGAAGCATAAAACAACAACTTGATGTCCATATAGAGTCAACCTTCTTCAACAATTCACTTTGAACTTCAAATAAACAAATTGAAAAAACAAAAATACTTGCACAGTACCGCAACCATTCTCATCCATTTTTGAGAAATACATGAAGAAAAATGTCCAGCCCTTTTGTTGGCATTTTCAACAAACAGGTGAATGGCATAAAAAAGAGAGGGATCTAGGCAGCGTCACTTGCTGGTGAATGTTGCTTCCCTTGCTGGTGAAACCTTGTTCATTTGGTCAATGCTAAAGTAGATATGGAGGAACACACACACAAACAGACATACAGTCATACACACATATGTGGAGTGAGAAATTATGTGTACACACTTAGTAATACATGAACCTTCCTGGAAGTAATACATGAACTTATCTGTACAGACTTTTTTCTCACGTACACACGCACATCGGTTTTCCATGGAAGTTCAGGTTTGTGATCTTTAAGCACATCACCAAGAAGTCTGGAACAGAGGCGCGCCACTTCGTGTGAAGCTGCCAATTACTACTCACAATGGGTGATTAAGGCTGCAATTTACTCAAAGAAAACATGAAATTTGCTGCCCACTTTGTTGCAAACCCATTCCATCAAAAAACACATCCTATTGTTTAGTAAGTGCATAACTTTTACACCATTTATGGGAAGCAACCTGGAGCCATGGGACGAGCGCGGAAGTCCTGTCCAGTCAACCAGAGAAGGGGGATCACCTATGAGCAGCGACAGGGACGGCAGTCAGCTGAAGTAGCACCTCTGCTCCAATCGCTGGAGCACGGACCCTTCATTGTGGCTAGCCTCTGATAGAGGCGGCAGACAGGGTGGCGTAGTTTGGGAGGGGCGAGGCGTTGCCCATGAAGTAGGAGGCCGAGGGAAGATGCAGCATCGGGGGAGGCCAGTCCTGGTGGCAGGGGCCGAGGGTGCCGGCGGCATGGGGGATGAAGAGCCAGTGCCGCGATGGACGCAATGGGAGGGATGCCACTGCTGCAGTTGAAGCAGGGGCAGGGAGGACGCGCCAGCGGCGCGATTGGAGGTCAGTGCCTAGCGGCGGCGGCGCTCGTCGTAGGGCAGTGGCGGCGCACTTGGTGGTCAGAGCCCTGCGGCGGCGCGAGCCAGGGAGGGAGGCAGCGGTTGCGGGCGTTGACCGGACGCGCTGCGGTGGCTGGGCGGCGCGCGACGGTGTGGTTCACCTGGCAGCGCGCGGCGCAGGGGAGGCAGGCGGCGGCGCGCAGGAGGTGGGACGGTTGTTGCGGGAAGTGCGGGAGGTGCTGGATCGGGATCGGGCGAGGTGGTGGATCGAGATCGGAGGAGGTGGGCTGGTATTTTTTTTTTCTTTTTGTTGTCGCTGCCCGGTTCGGGAGTTCGGGAACGGACCCATTCGGCCCTATAAGGGGCGTTGTATATATATAGTTATTTGAATCACAAAACAGAGCAACCTGACCGGCCCACTATCACGTTCTGAACGGACACATAACCTACCCACGAACTTCCTGGTCGTCTCCAACCTCTCGATTCCTCTCATCTCCGGAACCCCAGTGCCGCCATCGGCCTCCTCCGGCAGGCCCGCCGCCACTGCCGACCTCCTACCGCAGACCCGCCGCCACCGCCATGCTCCCGTAGACCCCCCCCCCCCCCCCCCCCCCCCCCCCCCCTCCCCCCGAGGCCCCCCCCCCCCCCCGCCGTCGCCGTCCTCCTCTCGCAGGCCCCACCGCAGACCTGCCGCCGCCGCGACCCTCCTCCCGCAACCCCACCGGCGGCCTCCTCCCGCATCCCCACCGGCGGCCATGCCAACGCGTGTCCCTGTTGGATCCACCCGATCCAACCCCGCCGGCGGCCTCCTCCCGCATCCCCGCCGGCGGCCACGCCAACACGCGTCCCTGTTGGATCCACCCGGTCCAACCCCGCTGCCATCAACCTCGCCAGCCGCCGACGCCGCTGACATCGCCTCCATCCACCCCGCTATCAACCTGTGATCTTGCACTCGGCCAGCAAGCTCTCCCTCGTTTGCACACCTCCAACTCACCATGGACGGCTTGCCCTCCTCTGCTCGAACTTCTTCTTCAACCAACGTCCAATCCGAACACCAGCGTCGACCCCAGTGCAGCGCCTAGGTCCGCCATCCCGCATCCGCCTGCATACACCAGTGCGCTACCACTAGCGACCTGCCCGACCCCCTGGCCTCCTACACACTGTTGTTGCTCCTTGTACTTTCTTTGATGAAGTTAGGTGATGTAGCTATCTTTGGATGTAGCAACACAGCTATGGATATTGTGATGATGCTATTAGTCCAGTGTACATACTACAGAGTTACATACGTAATCACGTACTGCTGAAATTGATCTCTAGTAGTACATCTGACAATGTGTTTTACAATCTTCTCTTTTCACTTATCTTGCCAGCACCACTCAACCGAAGATCGACGATGTCGCCGAGGGCGCAAAGGAGACGGTGCAGGAGACCAAGGAGGCCGTGCTCGGCGAGTCCGATGATGATGAGGACAAGTTCAAGCAGTGGGTCGGGCAGGGGAGGTACGATCAGAAATAAGTGAGAGGGAGGTGTTCCCTTGGTGTATGTCTGCGCGCAGTCATGGCCTGCCCAAAGCAATTAGCTCTGCAGTTTGTATGTCAACCACTAGGCTTGGTATTTGTATGTATAATGTGATATTGGTACTATACAACTTGCCACTTCCCGCAGAAATAAGTAATATTGAGCTTCTGAATGTTTTTTCTTCTCGTCTGAACTTGGATGCACTTTGCAAGAATGTCAATGTATGTTCAACAAGGCATTTGCTTTGATATAAAAAATGAATTTGGATGAGTTCCTATAAAATAGAATGTGTGGCAGGTCAAATACAAAAACAACTGAAGTTCAAAGATAACAGACTGGATAAAAAAACAGGAAAACTATAACAAAAAAGTATTTGAACAAGAGTTATGTGGCATGTGCAAAATTAGATCAAAAATAAGAAGATAATACTGAAAATGTGTGTGTGTGTGTGTGTTCGTGTGTGTGTGTTGTATCTCCAGGTGCAAACAACTGGTGTGTTGGTCCATTGGTTTCAGTTACACAGGTTGGTTTTCTCCCAAGTATATCTCCAAAATGGAGATTTTCCCTATTTATAAAAAGTAAAACCAAGAAGATCAAATTAAAACAACAGAGCAGTTCGATACTCATTAAAACTTTTGGATTTTTCTTGTTTTTTAAAAATAACCAAATTTTATAAAAGTTAGATTTTCCTTGTTTCAAAAAAAATAAGAGAGAAGGCCAACTCAAAATAACAGAGTAGTTCAAAAAAAGTTTGTAAAAAATGGATTTAAAAAACTAGAAAAAATTGAAATAACCGAGAAGGTCAAAAAAACCATAGAAGTTCAAATTGAAAACCCTAGAAGTTTATTTTGGAATAACCGAGAAGGTCAAAAAACCTAGAAGTTCAAATTTAAAAACCAAGAAAATTGTTTGTTTATTTAAAACCATATTTTTGTAAGAAGTTCAATGTAAAAGAAAGAGAAGTTCGAAGGTTAAGAAAACTTGGATGTTTTCTCATTACAAAATAATAAAAATGAACAAATTCAAATTAAAAAAAGGAAAAATTAAAGTTTAAAAATAATTTTCTCGTTTTTAAAAACACCAGAAGTTCAAAATAAAGTAATGGCGTGGTTCGATGTTTATTAAAAAAAGTAGGATTAAAAGTTTCGCATAATAAAATGATGAAGTTCAAATTAAAACAAAGGAGAAGTTTGACGTATACGAAAAACTCAAAATCTTTTTCGTTCTCTATGAAAAAAAGCTTGATGTTCAATTAAAAAAAGTTTGATGCTTATTTAAAAACATATTTATTCTAAGAATAAGGCTAAGAAGTTCAAATTAAAATAACATAGAAGTTTGAAGTATATAAAAAAACTCAGATTTGTTGCAAGAAGTTCACGTGCACCTCCGTGCACGGTTTAGAATTTATATCACGGGACGTCTGACCTCCAATTACATGTTTTAAAATGGCAAAAAATGACGTTTGACCTTCAATTGCGTGTCATTCAACGTATACAGAAAAATGTGACAGAAGTTCATAGTGAAAACAACGAGAAGTTCAAATACTGCAAGGAATGCATTTCAGGTGAGAATAAAAGTATAGAAAAAAATCTTAAAAGGTTTGTTGAAAGAAGTTCAAATGCTCTGTTAGGGGAAGTTCAAAAATTCTTGCGAGAGAGGTACTACATGGTGTGTATTTCATATAAGAAAAATACAATAAAGTGAAACAGAGTGAAGTTCAAATAGACATGCCCCAGAAGTTCAAATACTTCACGCAGTGCAAAAAACAACATGTCAAAAACAGAGTGAGGGTCAAACAAACATGCCCGAGAAGTTCAACTACTTCACGCAGTGCGTTTCCATTCTCAATGAAGGCATAAATCATGATCTCGTCATTTCTCTAATTTACTTCAAAACAACAGGAATATCATTTGTGTAAATTCAAGTCCTCGGTCGGAGAAGTTAAAAAATATGTTGTGAGAGAGGTTTGTACAAAGAGAATATCATTTGTGTAACACTGACGAAATGGATGGGAAAATTAAAAACGAAAATACGTCATAGAAGTTCAACGTGAAAACAGCACGAAGTTCGACTACTATAGTGAATGAATTTGAGATGAAAAACTTTTAAAATCGTCGCGAGTATGAAAAAACGATTAATACGGGAAAGTTGCGTGTTTACAGCAGCTTTCCATCGGTATATCACCCGCTCAATTCCGGTGAGTGGATGGAGAGCTACGAGCAGTGGATGAAGATCTACTAGCAAAAAATCACGTGAAAAACAGAGTGAAGTTCAGGAACACGCACCGAGAAGTTCAGGTTCTTCACGCGGTGCATTTTCGAAGAATCTGTTTCGCGATAGAGGCAGAACAAATGATCCCGTTGTTTTCGAAATTACTTGAAAACGGCTATGAATCAGGGAAAACCATCAACATGAAAAAGTTTCGCATTTTCCGTAGCTTTTCAATGGTATATTATTTGCCCAATTCCGATAAAGTTTGTAGAAATGACGGCGAAAATACGTTTTTCGTCATTTTCGAAACTGACTTAAAACCGTAAAGAATAAGGAGAAACAATACATACCAAAAAGTTTCGCATTTGTTCAAGCTTTCCAACGCCATATCATTTGCTGCATTCGGACACACGGTTAAACAATTAGCTCAAAAATATGAAGTCGGTAGGACTTGGACCATTTTCTAAATTACTATTAAACCATTCAAAATTAGAAAAAGAAACTTTCAAGATGAAAAAGTAGCGCATTTTCATAAGCTTTCCAACGCCATATCATATGCCTCCATTGGATTAGCCGTTTAGAAATGACATCGAAAAAACTAACTCAGCTGTTCGGTTTACGAAATTATACTTTTTTCAAATTACTCTTTAACCATAGGGAATTAGAGAAAACTTTCAACATGTGGAAGGAGCGGTTTTGCAGCAGCTTTCCAATGCCATATTATATGCCTCATTCCGATAAACGGTTTAGAAATGCGATCGAAAATACGATTCACGTTTTTTGTATGAAGAAAAAACGGTTTTCAAAACTGCTCTTAAACCGCTTATATTTTGCCAAAAATTTAACTTGGGTCATGATACTGATGTTCATAGCTTTTCAACGGTATATAGCAAGCCCCGTTTGGGCAAAGTTGGCGGAAGTTCAACCTAGTTCACACGGAAGTTCAACGTACTACTAGCGAGGCAGGTCAGGTTGTGATCAGAATATTATTCTGATCCCGTGATCAGAATAGTGTTTATATATATATATATATATATATATGTGTGTGTGTGTGTGTGTGTGTGTGTGTGTGTATGTGTGTGTGTAAGGACATGCTTGCATAACCAAATTAAACATCCACTTACATAGGTGGCTACTACAACCATGGCATTTGCACACACAAAAGTAAACTATTACATGCATAATTACATAGGTGGCTACTACACGCATGACATTTCCACACACCAATAAAGTAAACTATATATTACATGCACGATTAACTAGCATAAATGATCATCTGATCATCATCTACTTCTTGTGACGCTTGCTCTTCTTGTGGCTCAATCCGGGCTCGTCGATTTGGGTAACGAGGCACTTCCTCATGTCAACGATCCGCCTGTGCATCTCGTAGCATGTGTACATGCTCTTGGCCGCGAACCTGAGGTGAGGTTCATCCAGTTGCCACATTGTTATGTCTCCATCGTATCTATAATTTTTATAATATTTTTGGGACTAACATATTGATCCAGTGCCCAGTGTCAGTTCCTGTTTGTTGCATGTTTTTTGTTTCGCAGTAAATCCATATCAAACGGAGTCCAATCGGGATAAAAACCGACGGAGATTTTTTTGGAATATATGTGATTTTGGGGAAGAAAAAACAACGCGAGACGATGCCCGAGGGGGCCACGAGGTAGGGGGCGCGCCCTGGGCCCTCGTAGCCACCCCGTAAGGTGGTTGATGCCCTTCTTTCGCCGCAAGAAAGCTAATATCCGGATAGAGGTTGTGTTAAAATTTCAGCCCAATCAGAGTTACGGATCTCCGGGAATTTAAGAAACGGTGAAAGGGCAGTATCAGGGAGCGCAGAAACAAAAAGAGACAGAGAGACAGATCCAATCTCGGAGGGGCTCTCGCCCCTCCCGTGCCATGGAGGCCATGGACCAGAGGGAAAACCCTTCTCCCATCTAGGGGGAAGGTCAAGGTAGAAGAAGAAGAAGAAGAAGAACAAGAAGGGGGTCTCTCTCCCCCTCTCTCCCGGTGGCGCCGGAACGCCGCCGGGGCCATCATCATCACTGCAATCTACACCAACAATTTCACCGCCCTCATCACCAACTCTTCCCCCTCTATGCAGCGGTGTAACCCCTCTTTTACCCGCTGTAATCTCTACTTAAACATGGTGCTCAATGCTATATATTAATTCCCAATGATGTATGGTTATCCTATGATGTTTGAGTAGATCCGGTTTGTCCTATGGGTTAATTGATGATCGTGATTGGTTTGAGTTGCATGTTTTATTATTGGTGTTGTCCTATGGTGCTCTCCGTGTCGCGCAAGCGCGAGGGATCCCCGCTGTAGGGTTTGCAATATGTTCATGATTTGCTTATGGTGGGTGGCGTGAGTGACAGAAGCACAGACCCGAGTAAGTAGGTTGTTTGAGTATGGGAATAAAGAGGACTTGATACTTTAATGCTATGGTTGGGTTTTACCTTAATGATCTTTAGTAGTTGCGGATGCTTGCTAGAGTTCCAATCATAAGTGCATATGATCCAAGAAGATAAAGTATGTTATCATATGCCTCTCCCTCAAATAAAATTGCAATAATGATTACCGGTCTAGTTATCGATTGCCTAGGGACAAATAACTTCCTTGTGTGACAACAAGCTCTCTACTAAAACTAACTTAGTTGTGTCTTCATCTAAACATCCCCTAGTTTTTATTTACGCGCTCTTTATTATCTTGCAAACCTATCCAACAACACCTACAAAGTAGTTCTAGTTTCATATTTGTTCTAGGTAAAGCGAACATTAAGTGTGCGTAGAGTTGTATCGGTGGTCGATAGAATTTGAGGGAATATTTGTTCTACCTTTAGCTCCTCGTTAGGTTCGACACTCTTACTTATCAAAAGAGGCTACAATTAATCCCCTATACTTGTGGGTTATCAAGACCTTTTTCTGGCGCCGTTGCCGGGGAGTTATAGCGTGGGGGGATATTATCGTGTGTGCTTGTTTGCTTTATCACTAAGTAATTTTTATTTGATGTTCTAAGTTGTTCTCTATCTTTAGTTATGGATATGGAACACGAAATACCAAAAAAATTAGGTGTACTTGTTACTCATGGAGATGGGGAACCTCCTAAAACCCTCAATGCTCATTATGTGAAAAATAATATGTACTACTTTGATAATCCTGAGAAAACCCCATTCAATTATATAATGGGAGACACGTTGGATCAACTTGAATACTTTAGGGATTATCTCTTGGCTCAAAAAGGGAAACTATTATGGGATCGAATTTATATGTTGCATTGGTATGCTCGGCAACTATGCTTGAGATATGATTATACTTGTTGCTCTAGGATGAAGGCTCCACACCTTCCCTTTTCATGCGGAATTAATGATAATGAAACCTTAGCTTCTTATGGTAATGGTATATATGATTACTATGATGTGGAACGAATAGAAGAATTCGTTGCTTTTATGGGTGCTTATGAAATTGAATCTTTGTTTAAAGAGTGTGAAAATCTTGATGATGCTGTTACAGGCCTGAAAATTTTGCTATACTTAAATATTGCTATGAAAATTATGAATTCAATTCCCATATTGATGATTTTATTGATAGAGTCTCCGCTGCCCAAGAAGAGACTAATATTTTGCAGGAGTCTATGGAAGAAGAAATTGATGAAAATATGGGCTCATTGGATGAAAAAGATGATGAGGAGAGCGAAGAACAAAAGGAGGATGAGCGTATTAGCTACCCGTTCCCACCTTCTAATGATAGTAACTCTTCAACTCATACATTGTTTAATTTCCCTTCATGCTTACCGAAGGATGATTGCTATGATGATTGTTATGATCCCGTTGATTCTTTTGAAATATCCTTTTTTGATGATGCTTGCTATGCTTGTGGCCAAGATGCCAATATTAATTATGCTTATGGAGATGAACTTGCTATAGTTCCTTATGTTAAACATGAAATTGTTGCTATTGCACCCATGCATGATAGTCCTATTATCTTTTTGAATTCTCTCGACTACACTATATCGGAGAAGTTTGCCCTTATTAAGGATTATATTGATGGGTTGTGTTTTACTACTACACATGATGATTTTGATAGATATAATATGCATGTGCTTGCTGCTCCTACTTGCAATTATTATGAGAAAGGAACTACATCTCCGCCTCTCCATGTTTCCAATATGATAAAATTGCAAGAAACTGTTTATACTATGCATTGGCCTTTACTATGTGAGCATGAATTGTTCTTTTATGACATGCCGATGCATAGAAAGAGAGCTATACTTTGTTGTTGCATGATATATGTTACTTTGTGCTCACTACTAAATCACAAATCATTGTTAATTAAAATTGGCTTTGATATACCTTGGGATCCGGGTGGATTCATTACTTGAGCACCTTATGTCTAGCTTAATGGCTTTAAAGAAAGCGTTGCCAGGGAGACAACCCAGAAGTTTTAGAGAGTCATTTATTTCTGTTGAGTGCTTTTATATAGTTTAAAAACAAAAAAATAAAGAGGGGAACCCAAAACTTTTCAAAAAGGAAAGTGAAAGTGAGAGAGACAAGCACTGTTGAAGTGGGGGAGCTCCTTGAACTTTGTTCATGCTCACGGAGACTTTGTGAATCTTGATTACAGAAAATCTAAAACAAAAATAATTATCCCCTTATACAATTCCATTGTATTATAAAAATAATGTGCCAAGATTTGCCTTTAGGATGTTTGTATTGCTTGTTGGTTTGTGCGGTGCAGAACAGAAACTTTGGCTGTAGTGCGCGATTTTACATTTTTTACTGGAACGTCAAACAGTTCTGAAACTTTTTGCACTGTATTTCTATACAAAATGTTTATTTTCCTAATTTTTTCAGAATGTTTGAACTAACAGAAGTATGGTGAATGTTCAGATTACTACAGACTGTCCTGTTTAAGGCAGATTCTCTTTTTGATGCATAGTTTGCTTGTTTTGATGAAACTATCGATTTCTATCAGCGGATTAAGCCATGGAAAAGTTATATTACAGTAGCTACAATGAAAAAACAAAATATGAATTGGTTTGCAACAGTACTTAGAGTAGTGATTTGCTTTATTATACTAATGGATCTTACCGAGCTTTCTGTTGAGTTTTGTGTGGATGAAGTGATCAAAGATCGAGGAGGTCTTGATATGAGGAGAAGGAGGAGAGTTAAGAGCTCAAACTTGGGATGCCCAAGGAAACCCAAGTAAATATTCAAGGAGAGTCAAGCATCTAAGCTTGGGGATGCCCCAAAAGGCGTCCCATCTTTCTTCAACAAATATCGGTATATTTTTGGATTCGTTTTGTTCATGCGATATGTGCAAACCTTGGAGCATCTTTTGCATTTAGTTTTCACTTTTCTTTTATGCACCATGCTGGTATGAGATAGTCCTTGGTTGATTTATAGAATGCTCATTGCACTTCACTTATATCTGTTGAGTATGGCTTTATAGAATGCTTCATGTGCTTCACTTATATCTTTTGAAGTTTGGATTACCTATTTCTCTTCACATAGAAAACCGTCATTTGTAGAATGCTCTTTTGCTTCACTTATATTTGTTAGAGCGTGGGCATATCTTTTGTAGAAAGAATTAAACTCTCTTGCTTCACTTATATCTATTTAGAGAGATGACAGGAATTGGTCATTCATATGGTTAGTCATAAAATCCTACATAAAACTTGTAGATCACTGAATATGACATGTTTGATTCCTTCCAATAGTTTTGCGATATAAAGATGGTGGTATTAGAGTCATGCTAGTGGGTAGTTGTGGATTGTAGAAATACTTGTGTTGAAGTTTGTGATTCCCGTAGCATGCACGTATGGTGAACCGTTATGTAACGAAGTTGGAGCATGAGGTATTTATTGATTGTCTTCCTTATGAGTGGCGGTCGGGGACAAGCGATGGTCTTTTCCTACCAATCTATCCCCCTAGGAGCATGCGTGTAGTACTTTGTTTCGATGACTAATAGATTTTTGCAATAAGTATGTGAGTTCTTTATGACTAATGTTGAGTCCATGGATTATACGCACTCTCACCCTTCCATCATTGCTAGCCTCTTCGGTACCGTGCATTGCCCTTTCTCACCTCGAGAGTTGGTGCAAACTTCGTCGGTGCATCCAAACCCCGTGATACGATACGCTCTATCACACATAAGCCACCTTATATCTTCCTCAAAACAGCCACCATATCTACCTATCATGGCATTTCCATAGCCATTCCGAGATATATTGCCATGCAACTTCCATCATCATCATATACATGACTTGAGCATTCATTGTCATATTGCTTTGCATGATTGTAAGATAGCTAGCATGATGTTTTCATGGCTTGTCCGTTTTTTTATGTCATTGCTACGCTAGATCATTGCACATCCTGGTACACCGCCGGAGGCATTCATATAGAGTCATATCTTTGTTCTAGTATCGAGTTGTAATATTGAATTGTAAGTAAATAAAAGTGTGATGATCATCATTATTAGAACATTGTCCCGTGTGAGGTTATCAAAATAAAAGTGGCCAAAGAAGCCCCCCCCCCCAAAAAGATAGGCCAAATAAGCCTACAAAAAAAGAGAAAAAATAAAAAAAAAGGTGAGAGAAAAGAGAGAAGGGACAATGTTACTATCATTTTACCACACTTGTGCTTCAGAGTAGCACCATGTTCTTCATAGAGAGAGTCTCCTGAGTTATCACTTTCATATACTAGTGGGAATTTTCATTATAGAACTTGGCTTGTATATTCCGATGATGGGCTTCCTCAAATGCCCGAGGTCTTCATGAGCAAGCAAGTTGGATGCACACCCACTTAGTTTTCAGTTTGAGCTTTCATACACTTATAGCTCCAGTGCATTTGTTGCATGGCAATCCCTACTCCTCGCATTGACATCAATTGATGGGCATCTCTATAGCCCGTTGATTAGCTGCGCTGATGTTAGACTTTCTCCCTTTTTGTCTTCTCCACACAACCTCCACCATCATATTCTATTCCATCTATAGTGCTATGTCCATGGCTCAAGCTCATGTATTGCGTGAAAAGTTGAAAATATTTGAGGAACATCAAAAGTATGAAATAATTGCTTGGCTTATCATAGGGGTTGTGCGTGATTTGAATGTTTTGTGTGGTGAATATGGAGCATAGCCAGACCATATGATTTTGTAGGGATAACTTTCTTTGGCCATGTTATTTTGAAAAGACATGATTGCTTTATTAGTATGCTTGAAGTATTATTGTCTTAATGTCAAATGATAGACTATTGCTTTGAATCACTCATGTCTTAATATTCATGCCATGATTACATTACATGATCAAGATTATGCTAGATAGCATTCCACATCAAAAATTATCTTTTTTTATCATTTACGTACTCGAGGGCGAGCAGGAATTAAGCTTGGGGATGCTGATACGTCTCCGTCGTATATATAACTTTAATTGTTCCATGCCAATATTATACAACTTTCATATACTTTTGGCAACTTTTTATAATATTTTTGGGACTAACATATTGATCTAGTGCCCAGTGCCAGTTCCTATTTGTTGCATGTTTTTTGTTTCGCAGCAAATCATATCAAACGGAGTCCAAACGGGATAAAATTGATGGAGATTTTTTTGGAATATATGTGATTTTTGGGAAGAAAAATCAACGCGAGACGATGCCCGAGGGGGCCACGAGGCAGGGGGGCGCGCCCCAGGGGGTCAGGCGCGCCCTAGGCCCTCGTGGTCACCCCGTAAGGCGGTTGATGCCCTTCTTTCGCCGCAAGAAATCTAATATCCGGATAGAGATCGTGTTAAAATTTCAGCCCAATCGGAGTTGCGGATCTCCGGGAATTTAAGAAACGGTGAAAGGGCAGAATCAGGGAGCGCGAAAACAGAGAGAGATAGAGAGACAGATCCAATCATGAAGGGGCTCTCGCCCCTCCCGTGCCATGGAGGCCATGGACCCGAGGGGAACTTCTCCCATCTAGGGGGGAGGTCAAGGAAGAAGAAGAAGAAGAAGGGGGCTCTCTTCCCCTCTCTCCCAGTGGCGCCGGAACGCCGCCAGGGCCATCATCATCACCGCAATCTACACCAACAACGTCACCGCCCTCATCACCAACTCGTCCCCCCTCTATGCAGTGGTGTAACCCCTCTTTT
This sequence comes from Triticum urartu, assembly GCF_003073215.2. Classification (NCBI taxonomy): domain Eukaryota; kingdom Viridiplantae; phylum Streptophyta; class Magnoliopsida; order Poales; family Poaceae; genus Triticum; species Triticum urartu. The sequence continues at coordinate 486,147,306 of NC_053023.1, read as the reverse complement.
ACCCGCTGTAATCTCTACTTAAACATGGTGCTCAACGCTATATATTATTTCCCAATGATGTATGGTTATCCTATGATGTTTGAGTAGATCTGTTTTGTCCTATGGGTTAATCGATGATCGTGATTGGTTTGAGTTGCATGTTTTATTATTGGTGTTGTCCTATGGTGCTCTCCATATCGCGCAAGCGTGAGGATCCCCGCTGTAGGGTTTGCAATATGTTCATGATTTGCTTATGGTGGGTGGCGTGAGTGACAAAAGCACGAACCCGAGTAAGTAGGTTGTTTGAGTATGGGAATAAAGAGGACTTGATACTTTAATGCTATGGTTGGGTTTTACCTTAATGATCTTTAGTAGTTGCGGATGCTTTCTAGAGTTCCAATCATAATTGCATATGATCCAAGAAGAGAAAGTATGCTAGCTTATGCCTCTCCCTCAAATAAAATTGCAATAATGATTACCGATCTAGTTATCGATTGCCTAGGGATAAATAACTTTCTTGTGTGACAACAAGCTCTCTACTGAAACTAACTTAGTTGTGTCTTCATATAAACAGCCCCTAGTTGTTATTTACGCGCTCTTTATTATCTTGCAAACCTATCCAACAACACCTACAAAGTACTTCTAGTTTCATACTTGTTCTAGGTAAAGCGAATGTTAAGCGTGCGTAGAGTTGTATCGATGGTCGATAGAACTTGAGGGAATATTTGTTCTACCTTTTAACTCCTCGTTGGGTTCAACACTCTTACTTATCGAAAGAGGCTACAATTGATCCCCTATACTTGTGGGTTATCACGCATCCAGGCCCTGTGCCAGGATAGGGGACTTGTTCTCTGGGCATCCTGCTTCACCTTTTCGTAGTAGGGGTCGATGATGGCCGAGGCAAGTTCGACCAGGGAGTCCTTCTTCGTGCTGCCCCAGACCCTGTAGTGGTCATGGATTTCAACAAGGTTCTTGCAGACCAAGCCTGTAACACTGAGTGCTTTTACACCGTCGGTGGTTTCCACCGTGGCGAACTTGTAGTCGGTGCTGTTGACAAACCTGTTGAAACGGTCGCAAGGCTCTATGGCCATGCAGTAGTTGTAGATGAGGACATGATGTCGCACGCACAACTAGGCGATGGCGACCTTCTGATCTATGTCGGGACGACCGGCGGTGTACTCGAGGTCGATGCCGACCACCTTGTACTTGTCTCCAGCAAGCAACTGCCCAACGTTGTTGATGTAGTCGTTCACCACGGCGGGGTCAATGGTGTACACCACCGAAAGATCCATCTCCTTCGCGTGGGTGTCCACTCTATGCTCGCCAAACTCCATTGGAGCGCCGTTGGACATCCCCTCTCTATGTGTCGTCATGGGTGTGCTTGTTGTGTTGTGGGGAGCGATTGAAAGGTTGAAGAGACTAAGGTTATAATGGCCGCGGGAATTAAAGGGGAAGCCGGACGACCAGGAATATCGGCAGGCCATGATGGCAGTTCTAATTTGCAGTGCGTAACTCAATTGCGCCACAACTGCATCGCGTGGCAACGCGCGCGGTGCAACTGCATGCATATGGGGCCCCCGACGTGATCGTGCGCATGCCCAACCGTTGGCAGAGCACGTGCGGAGGGACGCGACCAAAGCGCTCCGCAGTCGCCTCAACAGTGAGCAACCCTATATACATATATATATATATATATATATATATATATATATATATATATAAAATCTATTAAGAACCCAGGGTGAGGAATAAATAATTCTTCACCCCGATCCATCCAGCGAGCCAGACTCCCTCGGTCCCACCCGGGCCAGAGACCACCGCCAGTCCGCTACCCACCCCACCGAAAGCTACAAACCGTTTCATGATAGCCCACGAGGCCACGACCCGGTGTCCCCACTCCCTAGTTCCTCAACAGCTCGTGAGTGTTGAGCGGCAGTTTTGACGATGAATGGCGGGCGGCACCTGGCTTGGTGGTCGGCGGCATGATGCTCAGCGGGTTAGATCGGCGAGAATGGATTCAGACGCGAAGCATTTTGAGCAGGCGTGTGGCCTCGATGTCGGGGCAGCGCAGCAGGTGGTGGTCGCGGCGGCGCTGCAAGTGGTGGTCGCGACCGCACTGCTAGTGGTGGTCACGGCGGCGTTGGTTTGACCACGGTCGCCACGGACTGCAGAAGGACGAGCATCCCGCGCCGACACCGGTATTTAAGTTCGTGCTCCTCCCTTGCACATGACACAACGAGCACGCTGCCCTTCTTCTCCTTGCATGCGGCTGCTAGCTCTTCCTCTTACACCATGTCACCTTTTTCTGCTAGCCCCTTTCCTCCTGCTATATAGCATCTTTATTGATCTGATGATTGCCTCCAAAAATTTCACTGCTTAGGTGTCCTCCGTAATTCCCTTTGGATCTCATTCTGTGCTGCCTCATTTCTTGCCCACGAGGTGTTTGTTTTAATGCCTGAATGGGAACTGCTACTGACAATGTGCTCAAAGAAGACTCTTAACAGTGATATATTGATAGGTATGCCATGATTGATTATCTTGTTGTTTGTTTCGTCTTTGTACAATTACTGATTTTGGAATCTTATGTTGCATATATATCTGCCATATAGTTTATGATGTCCAATAAGGTTAGCTCTGCATTAGGATGCTTATTACCTCACTAGTCCAGCCAAAGCTAAGCATGTCTGCGTATGAAAAGATCCATCTAGCATCAGTCTCCTTCTCAATGTTCAGTTTACATCCTTAATTTCACGATAATGCTTCTTGTAGTAACCTTGGAGGTGATTTTTTTTGGAAAGCCATGATGGATGTTGGGAGTCGTTGCCGAGAGTATGCAGGCATTTATTTCTTTAAATCTACAAAAGCTAACAAACATAAAACAGAAGCTACCAAAGAAAATTCAGTTTAAAGAAAGATGCATCAGTCCACCTTGGTCTTTTATGTTGAGTTCATCAGTCAACTCCTTTATTCTTCCATGTTGCTCGCTTGACACTGTCTTCAAATCTGTAAGCTTATTTATTTTTATTCTGCAAGCTTTCTCTGATTAAACAATATCTCAACATGTTTCTCCAAATTGCGTACTTCCATTCTTGCACCTTCCAGCTCAACAGAAAATTGTTTTGCATAAGATTCAGCTTCCCTTTTCTGAGATGCAATCTCTGATCCGATTGTGCTAATTTGCACATCTTTTTCCTGAAGTTCCTGCTGCAACTGAAGAACAATCTCCTTAGTTCATTTGTGTTGCCTTCTTTTACTATGCCAAGTAGTTTTTACAGACGCACCTAATTGCTCAACTACTGATTTTACATATGGTCATATGAAAATAAATGGTTCTACCCAGCAGAATTGCTCGAGTTATCAGGAGACATTCCAGTCATTCCTTCAATCTCAGAACCATACCGAAGATCATTGCAATCAGTGGGATTCATGATGCTATGTTTCCTATTTTTTTCCTTGGGCTCATTCTGTGACTATTTTTCTATTTGATGGATGTTACTTGCCGTGTGTCGTCGTTCCTTGGTTATTAGATGTGTTTTGCTGCATGAGGAGTTTTGCATCCTGGGTTGCACTTGTTATGTTCTGTTCCGGAGTTCCTGTAAGAGCTGGTACCCAGCAAACTATCGCTTTTGTTAAAGCAGGGATCGAACCTTTTGTCCAAAAAGGTTATCTACATTTTACATTATATGCTTACTTGTGGTTGTATTCTTGTATTTAACACTCTGTAACTGCATTTTCTTAGGAACACTCCATTTTTTCCATTGGTGGGTGGTCATCGATTCGCAGTAGGCCAACTAGTCGTGCAACATCGCTAGTGGTCCTCAGTGTCAGGTTTCGTTGACCGTTGGCTTGCTTATTCATGTGCTTTGCATCTCCTCCCTGCAAGATGGTCAGTAACCAGGTCTTCGCCGATAGAGCTCTCCAGTGTCGCCTCCTCCCCATAAATTTGTAGGAGTATATGTCTATTTATCCGCCCAATATGGTTATATTTATTAAAGAAGTTTAGTTATCTGCCCATAAGTCTGAATCTTTATTGACTTGTGGCTTCTTTGCTATGGTTGATTTTTTGTTATTACTAGCATGTTCTAATATGGACTGTCGCCTTGTGTCCCCTTGATAACTGATTGAAACTCCCATCTAAAAATTAGCATGTACACTATTATTTGTTATGTTCCTTCAAAAAAAATGTTCAGTACAAATTTCATCATGGATGTAAATTATCTTGTCAAGCTTTGAAGCTCATAATCTTAGAGATTTATGTTTACCTCTTTAGGAGGAGATATCACAAGTTTAAGGTTCCATTTGTTCTTTGACAATTTTCTCATTTTGACCATATTACATAATTCTACTAGTTTCTGTTCACTTTGGTTTACTACTTCATTCAGATTCACATATTACAGTCTGTAGAACCTTTATTTTTCAGTCCCTTTTTAATGTGATGTTCTAATCCAAATTAATGTTCTACAGACAAAGGCTAATCAGTACAGTGATAAAGTTCTCTCCTATATCTTGTTCCATGATTTGAATTAATGCAAGCCTTTACCTGATTCATTGGAGAAATTCAGGCCATTAAAATTACATAGCTGCTCATATGTTAACAACCCAAAATGCTCTCTCTTGTGCCTGGTCGTTGTAATGTACTTGTGTATGTCTGCTTGGACGCTTATTTTTACTATCAAATGGATGTATATTAGTAATGAGAACGGCGTCAGTCTTATGTGTTATACCTTTACAACAGCACATCATGCATTCCCCCATTTTGTGATATGAAGTTCAGACCAAAAACTTGTCAGGATTGACTTTAATCTCATCCAAAAATTCGTTCCACATAGCCATAAATGTTCCTGTTAGTTATCAGTGAAAATTTTGGATTATTCCTATACGGCTTTACAGATAATAGCTTTTTCACCTTTATGTTCATGTTTTGAGTTCAAAATTATAATTAACTACAAATACCCGTGAAAATTCCAGTAATTCACAAACGTGTCTAGTACTGGTCATGCAAATTTTGTGATTATTTGGGCAATATGTTTTTGAGATAAGGTTTTGTTTCAGCTGGATGTTCAAATTGAGAGTTCAAAATTAAAAATGTGCTGAAGAAATAAAAAGGATTCCAGCAATTAATAAACGTTCTGGCCAGCAAACAGGTATAATACGAAATAATATCAGAACAATGATTTTAGAGGTAATGACGTTCCAATATCTTTTGGACTACTAGAGTCATAATGAATAGCAGAACATATATTTCACATTCAAAAATACCTACAATTTTTTAACGCAGCCTTGTCATATTAAAAATTCAGATTGCCTCCTAATGCTGATTTTCTTCTCTCTTTTTTTCCTCATCTAAACACGGTGAACATGCAGCCTTATCCAAAGAAATCATGCAATAACTTTATGGCGCAATCTCTCTTGTCCTCCTGGGCTTTTTTAGCGTTTCGGATGGATTCTCTAGGCAGTAATCTTACTTCGCATGCAAACAATCTTACCTCATGGTCCCTTCGTGACCTTGTCCCGTGGTGGCACAGGACCAAGAATGTAATCTTACCACACAAGCAGTTTTCCTTATGGTTTGATGCACGCTGGTTCATGGCTAGGGTGAGGAAGACGAATAGCGCGACCATATATATATATATAATATATATATATATATATATATATATAGCAGTTGAACACGCAAGAAAAAGCTGTCCACAAGCTGAGCGCACCGATAGACGCGAGCAGAGGGCGCCAACAGACGTGAGCAGAGCGTGCTGCGGCGCCTAACAGCGGGATAGACCTTCATTTAAGCCAATTAAAATAAGACTGGACCAGACATATCTATATTGAGCAAAGGGATCGCACATATCTGTATTGACTGGAACAAGAATGCAATTGCAAAATAAGAATTAAGGCCACGATGATGCAATCGCAGTGGTGGTTACGGGAGGCAAGAAGAAAGATGCATCCATTAACGTATGACCTCCTCCTCCTCAACTCAGTGCGCCGGCCGGGCCACTGACCGGCGGCTAAGGAGCGACGGCTTTTGTGGAGAGGTCAAGGTACTTCTCAGCAAAGGCATCCAAGGCTTCCAGCCGGCTGAAGAAGGCCAACGTCGTAGCGTCCTCACTGGCCTTGTAGATACCTATGTACACGATTCACTTGTACACATGGATGTGTAGGTCGACGGTTTCTTGCAGGGCGAGGCACCTCGCAGCGAGCGCGACCTCCAGGTGGACATTCTTCGTGGCATCGGCGGGCAGTCGCAGGGCCACCAGTGCTTGAAAGAGGTTCCGACCATGGAGGCCGATTAGGGTGGCAGGCAATGAGGAGCCCGGGCGTGCGGGCTAGAGGAGTACGGTGATGTCATCCACGAGCTTCTTGACGACGGTGAACCTGTTGGTGGTGCGAATGATCATCTGGTCCAACTGAGAGTCGTAGTTGGCGTCGACAGCGGCCATCCACTAGCCAGTCGCCAACTCCGTCTGGAGACGGTGCCATGCCGCAGGCCGGCGTCGTGGACCATCTGGCACAGTCGCTGGCCGCTCGCGCGCATCGCCGCCATGGGTCTGGAGTGAGCACTTTTGCGCTTATTACTGTAGGTGCTTAGGCAAGTGCTTAGGTGCATACGATGTGGTAGGTGCATTGGAATGGAGGGGCGCCTTTATATGAGTGCAAACCGCGTTTCATTCACATCATGCTGCCACTTTTCCTGGTCCTCCTCCCATTACTTCCCTCATGCATTCACACGATGCTAATTGAAGGAGGATGCATCATTGGTCATTCAACATTTCGGGAACCGCTACCCTCTCCCTCGTCTACATTAAAGTCGTATCGGAACTGCACCGCCCGCTGTCAAATCAAATAGTACTGCGCCGCCCGCTGCACGCCTGGCTGAACACGCCTCCTCGCCTCCATCTATGCTTAATTACTGAATTTTAGTTGAAAAAATTAGATACTGCTAGTAATTTTTAGCTTCATATTTTGACAAATCGCAGTGTTACAAGGTGTTCAAGAGATGCACAAATCCTGCTCTCACTTTGCATACGGGTGTTCTATCTAAAACGTTTGTGATCGAGCCATTAAAACCAAGACACATGGCATCACGTGAATGGTTAATAGAACGCACATGGTTTGAATTATACAGACGCTTGAGATATTAAAGTGGCAGCTATTTTTTCAAAATTCCTTTGTTGGCTGTTATTCGAGTGCGCCTTCTCTCAAAATGGACACGAAAAATACCACAGCATGTCAGGTGCCATTCCATGATAGCATGCCAAGTTTCATGAATTTCAGACGAGTTTTGGATTTACTAGAATTTAAAAACAAAGTATCTCAACACGTTTTGCCGGCAATCAATGGTGCCCTGGTGTTTGAAATTCATTCCCGTTTCTTGCATTGGACCTAAGCATGCACCCAAGGACAAAGATTTGATTTTTCAACCAATTTATATGCACTGGAGCATGTGTATGTAGTTCAAATTTGAATTATGCACATAAATGCATTGGGAACTCACTTAGTGCATAAAAATGTCCAAACGAACCCCGCAAAATCACACAAATTGGCACAACACTCCTGTTGTTCTATGTTGACGTGAGAAATTTTTTGAAAGCAATAAGAGGCAATGGATATCGTTTCGTTCCCAAAGGTGGGACGTTCCCTCGCGAAACCATCATGCTTTTTGTGAGAAGCTTTGTTTTGTGCGAAGCATATACCCAAACCTGCCCCAAATGGGACAAAAGATTTATCACGGCATGTTGATGCCGCTCCATGATAGCATGCCAAGTTTCATGAATTTCAGACGAGTTTTGGATTCACTAGAATTTAAAAACCAGGTATCTCAATGTTTGCGGGCGAGTGACGGTGGCAGGGTGTTTGACATTCATTCCCATTTCTTGCCTGGGACCAAAGCATGCATCGAAGGATAAAGATTTGATTTTTCAACCAATTTATATGCACTGGAGCATGTGCATGTAGTTCAATTTGAATTATGCATATAAATGCATTGAAAACTCACTTAATGCATAAAAATGTCCAAACAAACCCCAAAAAATCACAAAAAATAACACAACACTCCTGTTGTTCTACGTTCATACAAGGAAATTTTTGAAAGCAAAAAGAGGCAATGGATATCGTTTCGTCCTCAAAGGTGGGACGTTCCCTAGCGAAACCATCATGCTTGTTGTGAGAAGCTCTGGTTTGTGAGAAGCATATACCCAAACCTGTCCCAAATGGAACAAAAAAATTACCACGGCATGTTGATGTCGCTCCATGATAGCATGCCAAGTTTCATGAATTTCAGACAAGTTTTGGATTTACTAGAATTTAAAAACCAGGTATCTCAATGTTTGCGGTCGAGTGACGGTGGCAGGGTGTTTGACATTCATTCTCATTTCTTGCATGGGACCTAAGCATGCACCCAAGGACAAATATTTGATTTTTCAACCAATTTATATGCACTGGAGCATGTGCATGTAGTTCAAATTTGAATTATGCACATAAATGCATTGAAAACTCACTTAATGCATAAAAATGTCCAAACGAACCCCGAAAAATCACAAAAAATAACACAACACTCCTGTTGTTCTATGCTGGCACGAGAATTTTTTTGAAAGCAATAAGAAGCAATGAATATCGTTTTATCCCCAAAGGTGGGATGTTCCCTAGCGAAACCATCATGCTTGTTGTGAGAAGCTCTGATTTGTGAGAAGCATATACCCAAACCTGCCCCAAATGGGACAAAAAAATTACCACGGCATGTCGATGCCGCTCCATGATAGCATGTCAAGTTTCATGAATTTCAGACGAGTATTGGATTTACTAGAATTTAAAAATCTGGTATCTCAATGTTTGCGGCCGAGTGACGGTGGCAGGGTGTTTGAGATTCATTCCCACTTCTTGCATGGGACCTAAGCATGCACCCAAGGACAAAGATTTGATTTTTCAACCAATTTATATGCACTGGAGCATGTGCATGTAGTTCAAATTTGAATTATGCACATAAATGCATTGAAAACTCACTTAATGCATAAAAATGTCCAAACGAACCCCGAAAAATCACAAAAAATAACACAACACTCCTGTTGTTCTATGCTGGCACGAGAATTTTTTTGAAAGCAATAAGAAGCAATGAATATCGTTTTATCCCCAAAGGTGGGATGTTCCCTAGCGAAACCATCATGCTTGTTGTGAGAAGCTCTGATTTGTGAGAAGCATATACCCAAACCTGCCCCAAATGGGACAAAAAAATTACCACGGCATGTCGATGCCGCTCCATGATAGCATGTCAAGTTTCATGAATTTCAGACGAGTATTGGATTTACTAGAATTTAAAAATCTGGTATCTCAATGTTTGCGGCCGAGTGACGGTGGCAGGGTGTTTGAGATTCATTCCCACTTCTTGCATGGGACCTAAGCATGCACCCAAGGACAAAGATTTGATTTTTCAACCAATTTATATGCACTGGAGCATGTGCATGTAGTTCAAATTTGAATTATGCACATAAATGCATTGAAAACTCACTTAATGCATAAAAATGTCCAAACGAACCCTGAATAATTCCAATTCTTTTATGACACACATATAGTTGCATGTTCACTGCAGATAAAAGGTCTAGCAATTCAAACACCGTCCATGGCCGCTGTGACCCCATTATGTAGTTCAAATCAAGACGAAAAATCAAGTAGATCCCACACAGTTTATTATAACCAACCGTGTGAGATGCAGCATAAAATATCTTGGAGCACCGTCGGAGTATAGTACGCATACGGCTTACGGAGAAGGTGCGACAGCTACAGTCCACAGCCCACTCTGAATAAGCGACCTATCTGATGACACTTTGCGCGCCAGTTTTTTTGCTGAAGCGATTCCAAATTTTTGTTTTCCGCGGAAATATCTACCTCCCCGCCCCCTCCCCCTTACCAAAAGCCACATTTCCCATGTTTCTCCTTCCTTTCCAAGTTGAAACATTCACTCCTTGCTTGCAGCGCCGCCTCCTCGCCGGCGACACTCCTTCACGCTGCTCGGCCTCGCCTATCCAGGCAGGTAATCCACACCCTACCCCCATCCTCCTCCTCCTTCCATGTCCCACATGCCCCGACCGTCGGCGCGAGCGCGACACCTTCCACCCAAATCACCGACCCCTCCACCAAATAAGCGTCGGCCTAAGCCATGGTGCACGCAGTATAGCCAGGATCTCAAGGAGCATTTGGCAGCGGAGAAGAAAATCGCGTCCGCATGCGCGGATGAGGTCGCGATAGCTGCCATTCGTGCCAACCCCCAGATCTTGGAGGAGCACCTTGCCATTTGCTAGCTATGCCGGTTAAGCATGCTCGGTTTACCCGTTGCGTGTGCTGCTCCTGCCTTTCCTTCACAAATTCTAGTGAATTGTGCTATCTAATTTACCATGCAATCTATTGCTCCAGTGTATATGTTCTATATGTTGTGCAATGTGGTGTTCAGTTAACTGCTTGGTTCAATTCTGCAAATGTGATGTTTAATTCTTCAGGGTGCAATATTTCCAAGTTGTTAAGAATGCTTGGTTTGGTTAACTGTCTGATCTTCTATTACGAATATGTTATATTGTGCAATGTGGTGCTCAGTTAACGTTTGGTTCATTTGTTATGGTGTTTAGTTAACTGATTGGTTCAATTCTGCAATGTGATGTCCAATTGTTGTGGCTGCATTCTGCTATTGTATACCATGTGAGGAATAAATCAAATTTGGTTGCACTTAATACATGATAAACATATACAAGTGCTACATTTCCTAGTTCTTAATCATACTTGGTTTGGATAAATGGGTTTTCCATGTGGCTTGAATTAATCTGGTGAATCTGCAATGTGCTTATTTATCATCCACATATTTTAATGATAGCATGCGAACCTTACTTAACCTGGTGACTAACTACCTTATATGTGTTGCAGGGAAATAATGAGAAGCACTGAGGTTTACAAGATGGTACTAACTATTATACCTTGCATTTTTATTCCTTTTCCCCATTTCCAATATAGAGAAGATATTTGTGCACATCCTTTTTTTCAGGGTTCACTGATGATTACCTCTCAAACCATCTCTGTGGTCAGGAGGCGAGGAAAGTTTTCATGCAATACCCACAATTCAATATTGAAGTGTTCCTGAAGAGGTCGAAGGATGGACGATCAATCATCCACACGCACTGGCCTAAAGTTGCAAAGACCTTCAACATGAATGAAGGCTCAATATTCGCCTTCCGCTTCAGCAGTTTTCCAGATGAGATGCATCTCTCTATGTACCGTCTATGATGCTAATTTTGAAAGGTTCTAGATGTTGCATGTGAAACTTGCTGATGGTGTAGTTGTGCAATGGGGTAGCTGAGTGCTGAAGCTATATCAGGTTGTACTCCGATGTATTTCAATTATGAAATCCTGCTTCCTTAATATGGAAATGGAATATATTATGTGCTTAATATGAATGTCAATTAGATTAGGAAATGGATTATTACTAATAGGGCAATTAGCCCACTAATTGGCCAATTAGCTTGCTAATTGGGTTTTCCTATTGCAAACGATTATTGAGAAAACACCGTGGGCGATGACCTCAGGCAACGCATACAGTTTCTAGGAATAAACCGCGTTGGATCAATGAACAATCACACACAACATTTTCTTGAAAACTGTTTGCATTACGCCACCTTGCGCAAACGTTTTTCTTGGAGTGACTGTGTGGGATGTATATACGAACGGAAACGTTTAGCGGGGACTGATTTTATGGATGTACTTACGACCAGAAACGATTTTGCATGTATAATTGTATTTTTTTTAGCACTACTGTACGTATAACCGTATTTGGTTGCTCGTCGGTCGCACACGACCTCATTTTGCCGAACGTGTGTGCCAGGAGGGCATATCCCCAACGGTTTCTGGGTCGTGTGGGAAGGACCCCCCTATCGCCCACACTCACTAGGTGACGGTTCCAAACACCATCGCGGAAAGGGGTTAAAAACCGTTTGTATAGCACCGACGTGTACCAGTATAAAATTTAATTTCTGTTTGGGAACCGCCTATGATATATCTAGCATGGAAAGTATTGGGAACTACTCGATCGTTCTCGTTGACAGGAAAAGCATGCCTCCCAAAATGTTTTATCTCTATCTTTTTCGCTTTGAGCTCTGGCACCTCTACAAATCCTTACTTCCCTCCGCGAAGGGCCTTTTTTTTTACTTTATGCAATTTTTATTTTATTTTGAGTCTCCATCTTCTCTTATAAAACACCAACTAAGGGGCACTATGATCGTACTTGAGCATTGGGTGTAGCTAATATGCGAGTGTATTTCATGAATGGATCAATGATTGAGCATAATGGACTAGGGATAACTTGCTTTAGCGTTGATATTTTGAAAGACATGGTTGCTTGTTGATATGCTTGAGTATTAAAGTCTTCATGTCAAAACTAGACTATTGCTTTGAACCATATAAAAGTCCAAATGTCCATGCTATAAAAGAAAGAATATGTGATGAACATGTTAGGCAGCATTCCATATCAAAAATTCTGTTTTTATCATTTACCTACTCGAGGACAAGCGGGAATTAAGATTGGGTATGATGATACATCTGTTGGGAACATAGCATGCAATTTCAAAAAAAAATCCTACGATCACGCAAGATCTATCTAGGAGATGCATAGCAACGAGAGGGGGAGAGTGTGTCCATGTACCCTCGTAGACCGAAAGCGAAAGCGTTAGGTTAATGCGGTTGATGTAGTCAAACGTCTTCGCGATCTAACCGATCAAGTACCGAACGTACAACACCTCCGAGTTCAACACACATTTAGCTCGATGACATCCCTCAAACTCTTGATCCAGGAGAGGGTCGAGCGAGAGTTTCGTCAGCACAACGGCGTGGTGATGGTGATGGTGATGTGATCCGCACAGGGCTTCGCCTAAGCACTACGACGCTATGACCGAAGGAGTAAACTATGGAGGGGGGACGCCGCACACGGCTTGGAACAATTGGTGTGTATCCAAGGGGTGCCCTGCCCACGTATATAAAGGAGGAGAGGAGGAGGCCGGTCACCAGGGGCGCGCCAAGGAGAGGGGAGTCCTACTAGGACTCCAAGTCCTTGTATGATTCGCCCCCCCTCTTTTCCTTCTCATGGAGGTGAAAAGGGGGAGGGAGAGTGAAGAGGAGAAGGAAAGGGGGGCGCGCCCCCTCCCCTAGTCCAATTCGGACTCGCCATGGGAGGGGGTGCGGCCACCCCTTGTGGGCTTCCTCCCCTCTCCCCTATGGCCCATGTAGGCCCAATATTTTCCCGGGGGGTTCCGGTAACCCCTCGGTACTCCGAAAAATACCCGAACTACTCCAAAACCATTCCGGTGTCTGAATACCATCGTCCAATATATCAATCTTTTCCTCTCGACCATTTCGTGACTCCTCGTCATGTACGTGATCTCATCTGGGACTCCAAACAATCTTCGGTCACCAAAACACATAACTCATAATACAAATTGTCATTGAACGTTAAGCGTGCGGACCCTACGCGTTCGAGAACTATGTAGACATGACCGAGACACATCTCCAATTAATAACCAATAGCTGAACCTGGATGTTCATATTGGTTCCTACATATTCTACGAAGATCTTTATCGGTCAAACCATAATGACAACATACGTTATTCCCTTTGTCATCGGTATGTTACTTGCCCGAGATTCGATCGTCGGTATCCTCATACCTATTTCAATCTAGTTACTGGCAAGTCTCTTTACTCGTTCCGTAATGCATCATCTCGCAACTAGCTCATTAGTCACATTTCTTGCAAGGCTTATGTGATGTGCATTACCGAGAGGGCCCAGAGATACCTCTCCAATACTCGGAGTGAAAAATCCTAATCTCGATCTATGCCAACCCAACAAACACCTTCGGAGACAACTGTAGAGCATCTTTATAATCATCAAGTTACATTGTGACGTTTGATAGCACACAAGGTGTTCCTTCGGTATTCGGGAGTTGCATAATCTCATAGTCAAAGGAATGTGTATAAGTCATGAAGAAAGCAATAGCAATAAAACTTAACGATCATTATGCTAAGCTAACGGATGGGTCTTGTCATCACATGAGTCTCCTAATGATGTGATCCCGTTCATCAAATGACAACGCATGTCTATGGTCAGGAAACTTAACCATCTTTGATTAATGAGCTAGTCAAGTATAGGCACACTAGGGACACTCTGTGTAACGCCCCGAGACCGATGTGCCAGGTGTCCTCCGCTTATTTGCTGTTGTTGGCTTGTCATTTTCTTGCGTGTTGCATTCTCTCTTTTAAATCATTTCAACGGTGTTTCTCTTGAGTGGGCCCTAACCCACAGGTCTTTTCCCAGGATCTTACCTGACTCTTCTTATTTCTCCCGAAGCTTTTCAAATTCATCTCAAGGTTTGACGTAAGAATGAGTTATCATCGGTCAAATGTATTTCTCCAAGATCTTTTAAATTATTTTCATCTTTGCCTCAACCTCTCCTTTTTTTAATCATTCCGGAGTGTCTCAACAATTTGATGGTATTTCCCGTCGTCATTCTCGGATTTTGAAGACCGAAGAAGATTTTTGCCTCCATATCTTATCCGTTCTCAGAGATTCGTGGTTCTAATTCGAGGCCATCCTCTCATAATTGTTTGATTGAGAGAATTCTTTTTATCTATCTGGAGCAATTCAGGAGCCTTTTCAGTTTGCTCATCCGGAGCCCATCATCTAAGATTTATTCATTCTCAGCTTTCAGCTATCATTCTCCAAATTCTACCGGTGCTTTGTGCAAGTGATCTTTAATCGGCTCGTGATCTCTTCGTTCTCACGTATCTAAATCCTCTCAAGCATCTTCGTGTATTTGCTAATTCTTCCCGGTGTTTCTTTATGTTTTATTCGTTCTTTTTCAATTCTCATGGTGGTTCGTTCAAGAGTGCTCGTCATTCGTTGTTATATCAATTCTTTCGTTCTTTAAAATTCTACCGGTGGTTCTTTGAAGACCTTCTCAAGTTGGCGCTATATCTATCTTAATCTTTTCTACGAGAATAAGTAATATGTCGAATCCATTGATTGTCATCAATTTAATTGGTGAAGGATAAGCATAATGTAATTCTAATTCTTGTTTTATCCAAGTGGTTAATTCCCTATTCCGGAGGTTCATCAAAATTCTTGATCTCAATTGTTCATCTTATTTTTTCTTCCCGGAGTTCCAAGCTCTAATTATCACGGAGATCCATCTAAATCATTACAAGGTTTCACTTTGTGTTTTCAACTTCTCTTTCTTTTCGTTATCTTTTGTTTACCGGAGTTCTTCTCGAAGGTTCTACATGATGGTTCATCAAGGATTTATATTCCTTCTCGAAACGTTCATCAACTTTCTTTTCAGAGGAGCTCAAGTTTTCATCATCTTGCAATCTGGAGTGCAATTCTTTCTTCCGTATCAATAGAGGTGGTATTATGTCATTCTTGATAATTCGAGTTCATGTTTCATGATTCACATGTTGTCAAGGATGAGATATTTTAAATCCATCAACCTCTTCGTTGGAGTTATCTTGGGTTATTTTTCACCTAAAACTTTCCCTAAGGTTTATTGCTATTTATGGTGCTTATATATGACCCAAGTTCTTCATTTATCCTCCCGGTGAAATACGTTCTCGTCTCCTTGGTCATACCAATCCAATTCTTTTTCCCGTGAGTGGCAGGTTGTCACCTCATAATTTGAGATGTATCCCATAAGACCATTTAAAGCTTATTCTTTTCGTTGTTGGTTTTTCCAACAATTCCGTATGAACCTTCTCCTAAAGATGCTTTTTCAAGCTCATTTGAGGTAGAACATGTTGTTTTTCTTCTCCCTTCTTTTCTTTGCATTCTTTCATTCCTTCCGGAGGCATTGTGATGTTGCTCTTTTTCAGTCATCATCTCGAATCATGAAGATCATGATCTTTTCATGCTTATCCTATTTAACCGGAGTGTTGTGACCTTTTTCTCAAGTTCTTTCATTTTATCAAGTTTTTCATCTCTTTTCAACCGGAGTGCTATCCGAGATATTTCTTACCCCTTGTTCCATTCATTCAATAGTTACGGAGGCAGTGTATTGTGATTTCATCAAGTATCCTCTCATCTTTTCAAGTTCATGTTCAATTCTTTCCATTTACAGTCGGAGTGCTGCCCAAATTATATCATTCTCAATCCTTTTCTATCTTGTTTCAACCGGAGTGGTTTCAATATTTATCTTGCCCTTCAATCTCAAGGTTCTAGTAATGTTCTTTGTTCCTCTTTTCTATCGGAGTGTTTTCAACTTCGTTCATCTCCGTTGTATTCTTTCCTCAAAATGGCTTAACCGTTGCAAGGTTCTTTGGGTCTCACTCGTTTGTCAAAGAAGCAACTTAGCTTTACCTCTTCTCTCTCTCTTCCGTTGCCCCTCCGGTGCCATTCTAGATCTCGGGACGAGATCCTCTCGTAGTGGTGGAGTGTTGTAACGCCCCGAGACCGATGTGCCAGGTGTCCTCCGCTTATTTGCTGTTGTTGGCTTGTCATTTGCTTGCGTGTTGCATATTATCATGTCATCATGTGCATTGCATCATCATGTTTTCTAAACTTGCATCCGTTCGGGTTCCCCAGTTCTGTCCGTTGTCCGTTCTGAGCCCACACACACTTGCACGCGCCCACGGCACCTCCGAAATATTATTTTATAAGTGGACAGAAAATGTTCTCGGATTGGGATGAAAGTTGGCGTGTGGTCTTATTATAGTGTAGGTAGGCCGCCTACCAAGTTTCATCGCATTCGGAGTTTGTTTGACGCCCCAATGATTAACTATAGCGGCAGTATAGCCGGTCTAACGTCGGACGTTTTCGGTCTTCAGAAACCGTGTCGGGCTGCATCTCTCCCCTCTTCTCTCAGACCAACCCGCTCTTCACAATCCTCCAGACCCAACCTAGCCTCTCTCGTCAGCCCGCGGCCCCCCTCGCGCGCGTCCAAAGCTGTCCCGGACCCGACACGGACAGTCGTCACCGTTGGATCCGGATCAACCCCAAACATCTACAAAACGTCTCTGTTTTGTTAAGTGGACTTCCTAACATATTTTTTTCCGTCCTTCCGATTACGATCGGAGGGACGAGATAGCCCCTAACCTAACCTAACCGCTATATAACTAGTCTAACCCTAGATCCTTGGAGGGCTGTCCCATCCAATCCTTCTCCCCGCCGCCACTCCTCTCCCACCTTGGGATCCTCCCGGTGGATCCATCCACCAACCAGCGCTCCCCATGTCCCTCCTTGATTTCCGCTGCGCCCGAATCACAGCGGACAAGAGCCAACCAGCCACCACCTTCCCCTCTAATCATTCGTCGCCCGAGCCCGCAACCTCCTCTGCTACCCACGCTGCCTCCCTTCCGCCACCGTAAGGATCGCCAGCGAGCACCTCCTGGAGTCCCTGCACCCTCATCGACCAACGAGCTCCTCCCGAGGCCTCCTGCTTCCCTGATGCCCGTCGTCCCGAGCCCCAGTGCTCCAAGGCCGGCCCTCCTGCAGCGCCTCGTCCCGCTCCTCTTCTTCCCTTTCTCTCCCTCGTTGCTCTCTCTCTTTCACCCGGTTTCCTCTCTCTCTGTTTCTTCGCGCAGGAGCCGCATCACAGCATGGCCGGAGCTCCTTCCTCGACACTCGTCGCCGACCCCCCCTGCTTCTTCGGTCCCAGCAGGAGACAAGCCGCCGGATCTGACGCCTCACCGGAGAACGCCGTCCTCGCCCGGTTTCAGCCGCCCCTGCTTCCCGTCGAGCCTCCCTACACCAAGCCGCAGTGTCGCCGCCCATGGAGCTCCACCACCTACCGGATCTGGTGCCCCAAGACCCGATCCGTCCATTCCAGCCGCCGCCGGACCGGCAAGCCTTCCGCCGGAGCCCTGCAGTCTCGTTGTCGCCGTTGCCAAGCCCCTACCTTTGCTTTTTTCGAAACAGGAAAGAGGACGAGCGACGCCAGGCTTCGTTGACCTTTCGATCGAGCCAAACAGGCCGGCCCAGCGCGCCCCTGCCGGCCTCCTCCTCTCCACAGTTCTGGGACGAGGCCCGTGGTGAACAGCACCCGAGCTCCCCCCTGCACTATTGGGCTGCCCAGTTTCGGCCCGAGGTGTTTTTTTTCCGCTACGAATTTGTCTAATTTCCAGAGTTTGCCTGTTTTGCAGAAAAAACCCTCAGCATTCATGCATTTAATAACTAATCAACCGTGCATCGGATTAAAACAAACTTAATATGAGACTTGCTTAGATTTTTATCTAGTTTAATAACATGTCACTTTCACCCATGTTTAAAATATTTAAAATGATGTTTGTTTAAATTTGCTCCTATGCCATGTTAAAATACTTTAATTCATAACTATTTAACCGTAGCTCCGAATTTAATAAACTTTATATGTAAATGGGGTGGAATTTTGCCTAGTTTAACATGATGGCATCACTTTGCATGTTTAACAACTATAAAATTATGTTTAGGGCAGAACAGTACCAAATCTATAATATGCTCATGAGGAGTTTCCAGAATTGTTGTTCGTTGCTTCCGGCGTCATTTAACCTTGACTAGATAGGTAGTTTTCATTTGCTTCACCTCTTGCCATGCTAACAACATTTAATATTGTTGGGTACATAAATGAGAGAGAACTAAATAAGTCATGTGGTGTTTCGTCAATATGCAACTCGTTGCATAGTGAGCTCCACTTAATTTGTAGAATTGCTTGTGCACTTTGCCATGCCATGCTTCATTAAACCGGACATGCATCATATTTGGTTGTGCATCATGTCATGATTATGTGGTGGTTGTTTACTATGGTGTTTGCTTCTTTCCGGTGTTGCTTCTTCGGGTTGGTTCCGATAACGTCGCGTTTGTGAGGATCCGTTCGACTACGTCTGTTTGTCTTCTTCATGGTCTCGTTCTTCTTCCTTGCGGGATCTCAGGCAAGATGATCATACCCTCGAAATCACTTCTATCTTTGATTGCTATTTGCTCGCTCTTTTGCTATGCCTATGCTGCGATACCTACCACTTGCTTATCATGCCTCCCATGTTGTTGAACCAAGCCTCTAACCCACCTTGTCCTAGCAAACCGTTGATTGGCTATGTTATCGCTTTGCTCAGCCCCTCTTATAGCATTGTTAGTTGCAGGTGAAGATTGAAGTTTGTTCATTGTTGGAACATGGAGATGTTGTTCCTTGTTGGAACATGTTTACTTGTTGGGATATCACAATATATCTTATTTAATTAATGCATCTATATACTTGGTAAAGGGTGGAAGGCTCGGACTTATGCCTGGTGTTTTGTTCCACTCTTGCCGCCCTAGTTTCCGTCATATCGGTGTTATGTTCCCGGATTTTGCGTTCCTTACGCGGTTGGGTAATAATGGGAACCCCTTGACAGTTCGCCTTGAATAAAACTCTTCCAGCAATGCCCAATATTGGTTTTACCATTCGCCACCTAGCCTTTTCTTTTCCCTTGGGAGTCGCGCTCCTGAGGGTCATCATTATTTTACCCCCCCCGGGCCAGTGCTCCTCTGAGTGTTGGTCCAAACTAGAGTCCTGTGCAGCGCCCCCTCGGGGAAACTCGAGGTTTGGTTTTAGTTGTATGGAGAGCTCATCTGAGTGTGCCCTGAGAACGAGATATGTGCAGCTCCTATCGGGATTTGTCGGCACATTCGGGCGGTGTTGCTGGATTTGTTTTAACTTGTCGAAGTGTCTTGTAGAACCGGGATACCGAGTCTGATCGGAATGTCTCGGGAGGAGGTCTATTCCTTCGTTGACCGTGAGAGCTTGTCATGGGCTAAGTTGGGACACCCCTGCAAGGTTTTGAACTTTCAAAAGCCGTGCCCGTGGTTATGGGAAGATGGGAATTTTTTAACGTCCGGTTGTAGAAAACCTAAAGTTGACCTTAATTAAAATGCATCAACTGCGTGTGTAACCGTGATGGTCTCTTTCCGGCGGAGTCCGGGAAGTGAACACGGTGTTGGAGTTATGCTTGACGTAGGTTGTTCTAGGATCACTTCTTGATCATAGTTTCTCGATCGTGCTTTGCCTTCTCTTCTCGCTCTCTTTTGCGTATGTTAGCCACCATATATGCTAGTCCCTTGCTGCAGCTCCACCTCATACTTTTACCTTACCCATAAGCTCAAATAGTCTTGATCGCGAGGGTGCGAGATTGCTGAGTCCTCGTGGCTCACAAATACTTCCAAAACCAGCTTGCAGGTGCCGAAGAGTTCGTGCAGATGACGCAACCAAGCTCAAGGAGGAGCTCGATGAAGATCTTGTCCTTTGTGTTGTTTTCGTTCTAGTTGATCAGTAGTGGAGCCTAGTTGGGGTCGATTGGGGACCTTTGTCGCTTTTGGGGTTCTTCTTTTTTTTTGGTTCCGTAGTCGGACCTTGATTGTATTTGGATGTTGTAATGCTTTATTCATGTAATTGTGTGAAGTGGCGATTGTAAGCCAACTATGTATCTCTTTCCCTTATGTATTACATGGGTTGTGTGAAGATTACCTCACTTGCGACATTGCTTTCAATGCGGTTATGCCTCTAAGTCGTGCTCCGACACGTGGGAGATATAGCCGCATCGAGGGCGTTACACTCTGTTTTGTCTATGTATTCACACATGTATCAAGTTTTCGGTTAGTACAATTCTACCATGAATAATAAACATTTTATCATGATATAAGGAAATATAAATAACAAATTTATTATATTTCCTTCAACGTCTCCAACGTATCTATAATTTTTTATTGTTCCATGCTATTATATTATCATTTTTGGATGTTTTACAATCATTTTATATCATTTTTTGGTACTAACCTATTCACATAGTGCCAAGTGCCAGTTGTTGTTTTTTGCTTGTTTTTCCATCAGAGAAAATCAATACCAAACGGAGTCCAAACGCAGCAAAACTTTTTGTGGAATTTTTATGGACTAGAAGACATCCAATTAATGGGCCGGAGAAGCACCTGGGGGGTGCCTCGAGGGGGGAACAACCCACCAGGGCGTGCTTGGGCCCCCAGGCATGCCCAGGTGGGTTGTGCCCACCTCGTGGCCTCCCGCACCGCCTCTTTGATCTATAAATACCCCAATATTCCAGAAACCCTATGGGAGTTGACGAAAATCAATTCCAGCACCACCAGATCTGATCTAGACACCATCAGGGAGGGGTTCATCATGTCCATTGGTGCCTCTCCGTGATGCGTGAGTAGTATTTTTAGACCTTTGGGTCCGTAGTTAGTAGCTAGATGTCTTCCTCTCTCTCTCTTTTGATTCTCAATACAATGGTGTCTTGGAGATTCATATGATGTAACTCTTTTGCGGTGTGTTTGGTGGGATTCGATGAACTTTGAGTTTATGATCAGACCTATCTTTTTATCCATGAAAGTTATTTGAGTCTTCTTTGATCTCTTATATGCATGATTGCTTATAGCCTTGTATTTCTTCTCCGATATTTTGGTTTTGTTTGGCCAACTTGATCTATTTATCTTGCAATGGGAAGAGGTGCTTTGTGATGGGTTCGATCTTGCGGTGCTTGATCCTAGTGACAGAAGGGGAACCGACACGTATGTATCGCTGCTTTTAAGGATACCAAGATGGGGTCTATTTCTACATAAATAGATCTTGTCTACATCATGTCATCGTTCTTATTGCATTACTCCGTTTTACCATGAACTTAATACACTAGATGCATGCTGGATAGCGGTCGATGTGCGGAGTAATAGTAGTAGATGCAGGCAGGAGTCGGTCTACTAATCTTGGACGTGATGCCTACATAATGATCATTGCCTGGATATCTTCATGATTATTTGAAGTTCTATCAATTGCCCAACAGTAATTTGTTTACCCGCTGTTTGCTATTTTTCTCGAGAGAAGCCACTAGTGAAACCTACGGGCCCCGAGTCTCTTCTTTATTATATTTGCCTTTGCGATCTATTTTTATTTGCTTTTATTTTCAGATATATTAAATAAAAAATACAAAAATACTTTGTTGCAATTTATTCTTATTTATTTTATCTCGCGAGATCTATTTATCCAATCTATCATATTTTTGCCCCGTCCACTTGCCAATTTCTGGCGTCGTTGCCTGAAAGGGATTGACAACCCTTTTAATACGTCGGGTTGCGAGTATTTTTTATTTGTGTGCAAGTGTCATTCACATAGTGTTGCGTGGTTCTCCTACTGGTTCGATAACCTTGGTCTCATCACTGAGGGAAATACCTACCATTGTTGTGCTGCATCATCCCTTCCTCTTTGGGGAAATACTGACGTAGTTCAAGCAGACATCAGCAGGCAGGAGTCGGTCTACTAATCTTGGACGTGATGCCTATATAATGATCATTGCCTGGATATTGTCATAATTATTTGAAGTTCTATCATTGCCCAACAGCAATTTGTTTACCCGCTGTATGCTACTTTTCTCGAGAAAAGCCACTAGTGAAATCTACGGGCCCTAGGTCTCTTCTTTATCATATTTGCCTTTGAAATATATTTTTATTTGCTTTTATTTTCAGATCTATTAATCCAAAAACCCAAAAATACCTTGCTACAATTTTATTTATTTATTTTATCTCGCGTTCCCGCGAGATCTATTTATCCAATCTACTATAATTTTATCCATCTTTTTACCCGGGAGGGATTGACAACCCCTCTTTTACGTCGGGTTGCAAGTATTTGTTCTTTGTGTACAGGTACCATTCACGTAGTGTTGCATGGTTCTCCTACTGGTTTGATAACATTGGTCTCATCACTGAGGGAAATACCTATCGTAGCCATGCTGCATCATCCCTTCCTCTTTGGGGAAATACCGACGTAGTTCAAGCCGCATCAGGTAACAGGAGACAAAGGGGACAATATTTACCCAGATTCGGACCCTCTCGAAGAGGTAATACCCTACCTTCTGCTTTGATTGTATTAATGATGATGTGAGTACAAGCTTGATTTACCTCAAGATCGTAAGTTGTGTTCTAACCCTAAGGCTAGGTGGTTGTAATTGTGACCGTGGTATCTATGGATTAAACCCCTCAGCTTATATAGATGCCGAGGGTAACTAGGGTTACACGTGGTCGGTTGCCCATCCAGGGATACATACGCCGACGGCCGATGCTGTCCTTGGAGTACACGTCAAGTCTTCGGCAGAATCCATCTTGATCATGTTGAAGAAGTACATGTCAAGTCTTCGGAGTTGGCATCGCCATCCCCACCCTGGTGGCGCACGACCATGGTGAAGGAGGAGCCCTCCCTGGCGACCGCGAATGTGCGCGCCCGCCTCCTTTACTATCTCGACCGTGGCGGCATTTCCTCGCCCTCGCGCACTAGGACGGCGATCGACAAGACGTCACTCGAGGAGGATCGCTGGGAGCGGTGCAACACAGTGCATCATTCGACCTTCGTGAAGTCGAACGCGACACCGGACTGGGTGCGCATCGACCCAGACCTTGTGTTGGCCCAGGCTGAGGATCAATCTAGGACTACCACGTAGACTTCCTCCTGTCGTCGGCGCCAAATCAACGACCAACTCTACAAGATTGGATTGTCTGAGTTCGAGCGTGCCACCCTTGCCCTTGCCGGCAACGGGGCGGGAAGTGTGGGCCGGAGTCTGCGCCTGACCGTCGCCGCGAGCCGGACGCGGCCGATCATCTGCTTGAGGAGGAGCGGCTTTGCCGCGAACGCGCAGCGCCGACCGATCAGGGCTACCGCGACCCCTGGGCAGTTGTCCTCTGGAAGGACGACGACGACAACGGCAACAGGGACGTCAACGCAGGTGCCGACAACCTCGGAGATCATGCCTATTGGATCAACTTCCGATACATCGCATAATTTAATTACTTTTTAAAAAAATTGTTAACCCTGTTGAATAGCGTTTGTTGTGCATGTAATATAAGAAACTTGTTTAAATTTTGTTCATTTTCATGCATTTTGTATGTTTATTTAAATATCCACTTGAAATATGGGCAAATATTTGATGCATAGAGTCGGATGACCGTTCCCATATACGGGGAGAATATCTGGTGCACCGGTGCTTGTGGTGCTACCTGTGCACCGAACTCACGTTACACATTTTAAATGTTCAAAAAACTGGGAAAATAATTTAGCATATTCGCACAACATCAAAGTACGTTGTCACAAAATTTCAAGTCAAAATTTGAAACACACCTTGAAAAACAAAATTGACAAATTTAATACTGAACAGTACGTAACATAAGGTGGGCCTTAGATTTGGCCCATTGTCACATCGATATCAAATTTATCATTTTCATATCTTAAGATATGTTTCAAATTTTGACACGAAATTTTGTAACAACATACATAGATATTGTGTCAATGTGCTAGATTCTTTTTTAGAATTTTTAAAATGTTGTACGACATCCGGTGCACTGGTAGCATCACAGGTGTGGGTGCACCGGATACATTCCCCCCTATACGTTATCTATGGACACGTTGGACGAAAATTTTATTGTGTTCGATTTAATGGACTGTTTTTTTTTGTTTGAGAACCGCCTCATAGGCATTTATTCATTCAGGCCTGATCATAAAACATCAGAAACACAGAAACTACATTGAGAGGGAGAATCGAGCCCTAATACTAGAGCTTCTTTGGCACACAGATGAGCAGCCCGATTGGCTTGCCTTCCTATCCATCTCAACTCAAAGTCCTGGAAGTTTGGGAGATAAGTGCCAGAAGAACGATCCTCCCCACGTTCCCATGCATTGGCAACGTCCTGACAATCAATTTCCGTACTTATCCTTGTGTATCCATTGGCCAATGCAAACACCATTGCATCCCGGGATCCGGTCAGCTTTGTTAGAAGGGAGAGAGAGGATTGATGAAATTGTTATTGTATTGCTTGAGTCTTGTGGGCATATATATGTATAGGAGTACATGATCTACTTGGAGTACAAGACAAGTCCGAATATTATCTAGTCTATCCTATGTTTCCAATCTAATTAATATACTCAACATCCCCCCGCAGTCACAACGATAGCGACACAGACGGCGAGACTGGAGAAGAATCCGAAGGCAAGCCGACGGACCCCCCCCCCCCCACACACACACACAGTCGTAATAGTCGATACATCACGGAGTCGTGGCTGGAGTGGCAACCGGCGAGGTTGTTCAAGCAAGGCGGTAGCCCTTTGTGCCGTTTGTCGAAGTAGCCGAGAGCGTAGGGTGGTGTAGCCGTGGTCGAGGTAGCCGTGCGAAGAACGCCGTGGTCGGTGTCGAGTCAGGGGTCGCCGGTGTCGAGGTAGTCTCCGTGGAGCCGCGAAAGAAGAACAGCGGCGGCGGCGGCGGCGTAAGGAGGCGGCAACGGCTAGAGAAGGAGAGCGGCGGTGATGCTCGAAGTAGGCGAGGAACCCGACAGTGTGACGAAGACCGGCGCAGACGGTGGCGTTCCCGCGCCAAGGGAGATGGCGCGGTGCATACCGCGAGAGGTCAACGCGCGGGGACGGCGGTGGACCGCGGGCCGCGGCACTACGACCCAAAGGGGCGACATAGCGGCGGCGGGCGGGTCAGGGCGACGACGGAAGACCTCGGGACGGTTGCGGGGACCACGGGCCATGGCGCTACAGCCCGAAGGGGCAGCACGGCGGCGAAACGCGGGTCGGTGCAACCACGGGGACGGCCTCAGGACAGCAGCATGGACCGCGTGCCACGCTCGCTACGGCCCAATGGGACGACACAGCGGCGGCGCGAGGGTCGGTGCAGCCACAAGGACAACTAAGAGCGGACGACCTTGGGACGGTGGTGGACGACG
Organism: Triticum urartu; assembly: GCF_003073215.2. Classification (NCBI taxonomy): domain Eukaryota; kingdom Viridiplantae; phylum Streptophyta; class Magnoliopsida; order Poales; family Poaceae; genus Triticum; species Triticum urartu. Next base: position 486,121,602 of record NC_053023.1, on the reverse strand, counting down.
GGCCACGGCACTACGGCTTGAAGAGGTGATGGAGCGGTGACACGGTCGGTGCAGCCGGAAAAAAATCACAGGGCGGCAGCACTACGGCCTGACGTGATGACACAGTGATAGCTCATTGCTCGATCGGTAAACGGACGTACGAAACTGAAAGATGATTTTCACGGGACCCGTGAAGGCGCACGCAAGCGACGGCCAGATCTATCGCGTGGCACGGATGGAGGCATGTATACAGCTGATCAGGCCGAACATGCAATGAAGATGGAGTGATTGGACGCCAAGATGAAGACGGCGGGTTCTGCAGCGGTCGCGTCACATGAGCAGGCAACTAAGCCACGAGCACACGTGTTGGACAGGAAGTTGATTCGTACATGTATACGAACTATCAGCCAACATGCACACAACACGGATCGGGCCAGCGCAACGCACGCCATGCGAGCAAAGCCGGTGCACCCACGCACGTACGTCCAACCCTATCCTGCTTGAAGTGGATGGAGGTTGACTTGACGTAGGATCCCCGATCGGATCAAGGCGACGACGGCCAGCGCATACCGACACGCGGACGGAGGCGTGGACGACGGCCGTTTCAGGCCGTCGCCTAGCACGCAAGGCTGTCGTGTCGGAGAAGATGCTAGTGTGGTCGATGCTGAAGTCGGAGTGGAGGCGCGCGAGGGTCGACGGCGAAAGAGAGAAAATCTGGATTAAGCAATCAGGAAAAAGACTCTGTAGGACAACCGGCCAATACCATTGGCGGACGAATACTAGGTACGGGCGGCGCGGCCCCCGACGACGGTCATGAGGCCGACCGCCCCGGGGGCGGCGCGGAGCGGAAGCGGCGGGCGGCGGCTAGGGTTTGGATCGGTTAAACTGATACCATGTTAAAAAGGAGAGAGTGGATTGATGAAATTGTTATTGTATTGCTTGAGCCTCATGAGCACATATATATATGAGTACATGATTTACTTGGTGTACAAGACTAGCCAGAATATTATTTAGTCTATCCTATGCATCTAATCTAATCAATATACTTAACAAGCTCGATGATGAATGGTTCAAGCATTGCAACATACTTGGAACACACTCCCTTGCAGAACTGTCCGTTAGCATCCCTGGCCACCACTCATGTGCCAGTACAATCATGAGAGCGCAGTTGAGAGCACCATCAACATTTGTTTTCACCCATCCCGGCCTCGGCGGACGCCAAACTACCTGGCTCACAGGTTTAATGGACGGTGTTGAAGATGCCCTAATCACGCACATTTGATTCCGCTAAGGAAAAGAATAATCAGACGCGAATGACCACGTCAGCTGGTTCTGGTCGACCACGCCAAATAGAAGAGCCCAAACGCTAACTTGCAAACATTTCGCCTCTTCTTCGCTTCTTCCACCCACTCTTGAATCATTCGCCTTTCCTTCCTACCCCCTACCGATCACCTTTTCCTAAACCAACGCCTCGCTTGCTCTCCCCTTGCCATGGACAGGACAAACGCCGCGGCCGCTGCCCCGCCGCCCGTACCCATGGCGGCGCCCGTCGTCCCGGTCGATCTGACGGTCGTCAAGAAGCTCCTCGGGGGCGGCGGCGACCTGGCGGTCCACGACGCGTCTGGCGGTCTCGCCTTTCGCGTCACGGCGGCGGACGGTTGTGGCAGGAGGTGCGGAGGGAGGGCGCTCCTCGACGCCTCCGGGAGCACTCTGGTCACTGCCAGGACCAGCGAGGTGATGATTCCAGCTTGGGCGTCTGCTCTGGTTAATTTAATTCTGAGTGAGAGATTCCACCATCATCAAGTCAACTTGGCTTCTTAATTCGGGTCTACTCCGCTGTTGCTTAGAAAAGTTTCAGCTTCAAGTATACTGCTTATGAAATAGGAGTAGATTGCTCGAATTTGTTTGTCCTCACTTGATTCGTATTAGTTGGATTGCTGCAAAAATGTTACACTTCAGGAGAGTTCAGGAAAGAATACAAGCACTTTGTGTCAGTAACTCAGTATCATACTTCCTCTGTTCATTGAGCTGCCAAAATGTCTTATATTTAGGAACAGAGGTGGTACCTGATAAGCTTAATTAGGCCGATAAGACAGAACAAACAATGAGTAATAGTACGAGCTGCCACAACGTCAGGTGCAATACTTGACGTAAGTTTATTTCCGTGCTTTTGTTTTTTGGCTCTCGGAAGCCTGAAGATGATGCTACATTTGTAATGCCCGCCTTAATAATTCGTGATTTATCCCTTGTTGTGCATAATACATATGTAAACTATGTCACTGAGTGGGAGGCTACTATTTTCCAGGGTGCGTGGCAGGCATTCAGAGGAATTAGTTGGGAACAGAAAGACATAATTTTTTCAACAAAGGTAATGTGTACTTCTTCAGATCGAAAGGAGGTACATGTCTTTGTCCCGCCGAGAAGCACATCTGAGGAGCAAAAACCAAGCTACATACTCGTAGGAAATCCATCTCGAAGAGCATGCACGATTATAAGGGGAAACTCCATTGTTGCTCAGGTACTATGGAAATTTTGGTTGGGCGTAATCCACTGATGATCATTATCTGTTGTCTAGTGTACTGGTCCAATGGTTATAACTTTCAACACATTTTAGACTGACACTAAAATGTCAATTATTAATTTGTGCAGACAAATCTCCCGTACAAACTCAATAAGGCCGTCTATTCAAGGCGGAAGTTTAGGGTGACGATTTACCCAGGAAACGATAACATTCTGATCATGGCAATGGTTATGACCTTCCTTGTTCAAAAATAACATAGGTGATGAATACGAACATTGCTTTCAGAAAGCTCAGAGGATGATTTAGTTCATTCTTCTCTCACTGACCAATTGCACTTACTGGACGAAAAAAGGATTCTCGAACATGCACCCAAATGCGTGTCGTCTTCTTACTGGAAAGACTGATATGTTGTAAATATTTTGTTGTTGTCCAGTTTCATTTTTATTTTTTTTGGCTAGACTACTACTGAAAGCGTCTACTTTTCTCGCATTCATTGGCATCAAGGGATGGATAGGACATGGTACTATGAAACCCAGCATTATCTTCTGATCAAGACAGCAGTATGTGTTGCATAATTGTGGCTATAATCCGGATTACCGACCAGATGTTTGTTCTAGTTGTTATGGAGGGCATGGAAAATCATACCAGAATCTCAGCCCTTGTACCGAGCTAGTGAATTTTCCCCTCAAAAGGAAGAAAATAGCTAGTGAATTTTCTTTTCTTATTAGACAATGAATGAACTATTAAATTTCCTGCGCAGGTTCCTAATGAAGCAGACGCCTTCAGTAGAAAGGCCTTAAGCCCTTGAGCACCCACACGAGAAACAGTGTTCCATTAGAATGATACATTCTCTCTGTAAACTTCTGAGAACTTGAGTAAGGCGTTCAATGAAATTCTGCAACAGGATAAGAGAAGTTGAGCACCAAAGTTTTGTCGTGTCCACTTATCGCCGATGATGAAATGTATACATTTTATAACAAATGCTATCTTGACTGAATAGATGGAATCAGTGAAAGTATGGGCAATCATTTCAGCGCTTGAATTACCAGAACCTTTGAATGCTTAGGGCGCCGTCACTTGGCGAGGTTCTCGGAGTTCACAATACACTGGCCTTGGCCTGGCATGTGTCCAGATGAATTGTATCATGTCATGAGCAATAATGAAAATGTTAAATTGCATTTGTTCAGCCTGGGCATTACCAAAAACATGGCATCACATGGCGACAGAGTTCCGTGTATACCTTGGCTGGCATGCCATGTGTGGCTGCTTGATCCATCCGAGGGTGTTTGTATCACTCAAAACTGTGGCTGTTTCATTTATGAAGGGTGGAGTTCTCAAAGAAAAATCTCCAAAACATCTTAGAGGGGCATTCTTGGAACGTAGTCTAAGAGTTCGGTAAAATGAAGATAAAATGCAGCCATGGAAGAAAAAATGATTTCTAATCATGTCCATATGCATCCAGGAAACAAAATGCAAAACTTTGCTACCACTCCTCCGTTCCTAAATATAAGCCTTTTTAGAGATTTCAATACAAACTACATACGAAGCAAAATGAGTGAATTTACACTCTAAAATATGTCTATATACATCTGTATATATCCCTATTAAAATCTCTAAAGAGGCTTATATTTAGAAACGAAGGTATGATACTCCCTTCATTCACAAATATAAGATGTTTTGGATATTTTAATATGGATAACAGACTAAAATGAGTGAACAAACACACTAAAACATGTCTATATACATCTGAATCAGAAAAAGAATTACTTAAACGGAGAGAGTACATGATTAGAGAGATAAGTTGCAGGGAATGGAAATTCATTGGAACTCTCACACCAAGTCCCATCTTGGATTGGATTCTCCCATATTTATTCTTCCTAGGATGCCCAAAGAGCCATTGGTATTGTACAGACATACTAATAAGTAGAACAAAACAAGATTATAAAGATATATGTCTTGGACAAAAAAAAAGATATATGTCAAAAGGTTAATATAAAGCTCAGGGCAAGATAGGTGCAACTGGCAACCTTCCCGACACAACGGCTTGGAGACATACAACGCCTTGACAAAATCGTCGAACCTATATATCAGTATGCACTTCTCTGAAGCACGGCAGCTAAGGCTCCTCCTTGCTAACTTTACCAAGTGCTCGCTGAGCAAACAGCAACTCCTCTCGCTCTCGTTTCTTCGCCAAGGCCTCCTCATCGAGCACTTGGATAGGTGACCATTCGGGTACAGTAAACCAGTCTTTCGTATCAACGGACAAATGCTCTTTCCAATCACGCCATTGAGGGCTTAGCTTCATCGCGGCATAGTCCAGTGCAGTACCAGCAACCGCTAGGGTGACTGCATACTTCACCGCCCCAAAGTGACCACCTGCAGTTCCGGTCAGTTGAGGAAATTAGAAATGGTGACGCATTGTTGGTGTGTTTAGGCCTTTAGGACATAAATATAACTTTCTTTGTTTGAATATTCAAGGCTCACAAAGCATAGTAGAACAGTGAGCAGAGTACTTTTGGACTACAGAGTCAAATACAACAGTGTGTCTCTGCAATCGTATCAAACTGAATATATTGAAATTGAGATTGTCTAGTCACACCTTACTTGATTTTTTGTTATATCCCAGTCACATTTCTTATCCATTAGATCAACATCCAAATTTTGGGCAATGATGTTAAGTTTGGTAAGACCCAATTAATCCAAAGTGAGCAGAGTACTTTTGGGCTACAGAGTCAAATACAACAGTGTTTCTCTGCAATCGTATCAAACTGAATATATTGAAATTGAGATTGTCTAGTCACACCTTACTTGATTTTTTGTTATATCCCAGTCACATTTCTTATCCATTAGATCAACATCCAATCTTCCTCGTCCCCATCCCACGTATATAGAGAATTGACTTAAATTTTAAATACGAGAAATTGATTAAGCTTGTTTGAAACTGAAAAGACAAACGGAAATCTAAGATACCAAGAAGTATCCTATGGAGGATTAACCTCACTAAAACTGAGAATTGAAGTAACTTTTTACTAAATACTGCACATATTTGGACTACAATTTTAGGTTTACTATTGTTTAAGTTGAGATGACCAGGATTAGCAAACATTCCAAGCATCTGAGAATTACTAAAACCGATTGAAATTTGCAGTAGATGCTAACTGATCTCAAATACCCATGGGAAACCAAGGTTAAATATCTTTAAGTTCCTGAAGTACAATAGAGTTAGAATGGCCGACTTGCAAATCAATCAGAAAAGGTACTCCCCGGCCCAAAATATCATAGCGTCAAAAATGATCTTACTGGAATTCTTTTTGTGTCCGTGTGTGTGTGTGTGTGTGCGTTGGGGGCCGCGGGGGGTGCTGTGGTAGTGGTTAATTTGAACAGACCAGAAGATCCCGTGGAGACCTCCGATGTGCAAAGTAATACAGGCAATCTGCCATCTCACTAAATATGGGAAAACAGACAACTTTCTCAATAGTTGCCTTGCTACTACGCCCCTGGCCACACACAGCATGTGATTATAGAAAACAAGATAAGCCCAAGGTGCCGTTTAAATTCACCCTGTGATGTTTCGTACATGGATACATTTATGTAGTTGAAAAAAAAAACTTGTACTTGCGCGAAAATAAGAGTGTCCCATTACACGAGGAGGTCATGTGGTAAAAAAATATTTTGATCATGTATGATGTAGCCAGTTGGCACAGCACTTAGCTTCTAAGCACTTGGACAAGCTCTACCAGAACGCACATGACTGACCACAATCGCACGTTTTCCCTGACCTTCAGTCCGTAATGCAATTTAATATGTATCTTGATCTGATACTGGTAGTATGTGTGATATCATAAACTTAATTCTTTCAGATATATAAGTTTGCTTGGTGCACTGTGGTGATTAAATCCATAAGAACAATGAGGAATTGAACACTATAGACAAATTTGACTTGAGGAAAACTGCAAACGTGAGTCACTGAAAGACGTTAAGTATGAAAAGAAACATAAGTCAATATATGATTGTGCAATATAATGACCAACCTTGTATTCGGCCAAGAACAGCTCCACTTGCTAGCCCACCAACAACAGAATTCATGAGGTCATCAGGTGTTGTAGCTCGAGCATCTCTTGCAAGTTCACGTGCACCTAAGTATCAAAAGAGTATGTGCTTTGCAAGTTTACTCCAACATGCTATTTGTTACCTTGATCAATTCACATGAGCAAACTAACATTTCAAAGTAGAGAAAAAGAAGTCACGGAACTGTGCAAGCGTGCAATACCATGGGAACTGGCACTAGTATGGGCCACTTTGCTGTTTAAATTAGCTTGTAGCTATATATTTAACTTGCATCCTTAAAGCAAGACTTGAGCCAGCAGGTGAAACTTGTATATAGCCAACTAAAGATCAAGACATAAACCATATTCGATGACTTAAAAGTAAGTGCATTCATCATGCCAACCAATAGAAGCTGAACCCGCAAAAACTACACTATTCCCAGAACACATATAGGGCCGTGGCTACATCCTACTTCAACATATAAACAGCCACTTACACAATTCGACACGATATTAAGCAGTAAATCCCTGGGCACATTCTTTCACTAGTCAAGTGCTGGCAGTAATAAACATATCCTGCTGTGAGCAATGTGCTGCAAGATTATAGCTGCCAGCCTGCCACGTTGTCTATGTGATTACTCATGAGCAAAGACCTTAGATCTTGTGATCAAAATATCCAAGAACGAAAAAAGGTTGCTTCAATAGAGTGATTTACATTACGAGCAATTTTACGCGATGATAATGAAGTGAACAACAGACTAAGATAATCAAATACTACTTTAAAAGAAGGCCTTGGGTAAATTTGAGTTTTTACTATGGTTAGGGCACAACATTTTGCAAACCGTTCATAGCATGGGCAGGGACAGGGCAGGCACCATATTCAAATTTCCCACCATAAATGACTAGAAACCATAATCAATGGTAAAAGGATGCATATCCAGTATCTCGAATGGTGCACTAGAAACAGGAAAAGCATTCCACCGCCGCATCATGATACCATCTACACTAAATGTTCCACGCAGAAACATCAAAAGTTGATTCAGTTCATCTCGAAGTTGCAATCAAGCCAACAAATCTGATGCCTCTGTGTTAGGGGCCTCACCTCCGTAGCATCCGGCCACGATGGAGAGGTTAGCCGCATAGGTAGCGGCAGCGCGGATCGGGCCAAGGCGCGCCCTGTGCCGCGACACCAGCCCGAACCCAGCTCCGACAACACCTGCCAAGCAACCAGGTCAACGAACTCAACAGATCAGAGATATCTCCCGAAAGTGAACGAAATCCACGACAGTTCCTCACTCCAACGGAGGCGGAAGTGAAAACGAGGGACAGGTGAGGGCGGCTCACCGGCGGCCACGACGGGGACCAAGATCCGCTCCTTCCAGTCGGCAGAGAATGGCGCTGCTGCTTCCGGCGTCCCTGCGCCGGGGTCCTCACCGTCGCCGGCCGGAGTAGACATTCGTGGTGCTGTGGTCGGGCTTGGCGTCGAGGTGACTGAACAGAGCTCGGGCTGAGTGCACGGAGGGCCCAATATCGGGTGACCTTTTCGGTGTGTATCCGGTTGATGGGCTCTCTCGCTTCTCCGCTATCGCCAGTATTGGGCTTTTACAGAGCATCTAAACTGAGCCTTTTTCTCAAAAAAATAAAAAATAATCTAAACTGAGCCTAAAGCGAGCCCTCTCACCCTATCAGTCTTTTTAACCGTTCGATTTCACATCTGGGTGATTTCTGGCCGTCAGATCTTCTTGGCAAACCTAGCAAAAAAGCTCACTCTCCAAAATGCAAGAAAAAATGATTAGCCTCTTTTGTTTGTAGGGGGTGGGAAAAAGGGGTATGGCAACTTGCTTATCTAACATGATTAGGGAATATTGCTTGGATTTTATTGGTATTCAGGAAACAATGAAGAAGGAATTTTCCTCTAAGATCTTGAGGAAAATTGATCCGGAAGAATCATTTTGTTGGAAATGGATCCCTTCTGTTGGCAAATCCGGGGGTATCTTATGCGGTATTAAACATGACACTCTCGATATCAGGTCTTGTATTGTAGGAAGGTATGTTATGAAATTTGAGTTATGGGACAAAAGAAAAAATGAACTATTCTATACTTGTAGTGTATGGATCTGCACATGAGGAATTTAAAGTAGAGTTCTTAACTGAGTTTTTTGACATGTGTAGTAACATTTCCTGTCTGTATATTGCGGGGGGAGAGTTTAATATCCTTAGACATGTTGGTGAGAAGAATAAGAAAACTAGACTTTGCATTCTTCTCATATGTTTAATTCTATCATTAATTCCTTTTCTCTAAGAGAAGTAGACATGAATGGTGGTATGTATACTTGGTCAAACAATCAACAAAACCCCACCCTTGAGAAATTGGACAGGGTTCTTATGTCCAACTCTTGGGAGAGCCTATTCCCTTTGACTTTTGTTAGGAAATTGGTGAAAGAGATTTCATATCACTGTCGCCTGATCTTGAATACTGAGGATCTGATCCCTGCTCCTGTGCAGAGGAGAGAATTTAGATTTCACTTGAATTGGCTAAAAATCCCAATTTCCTTCCCTTAATTGCTAAGGTCTGGATGAAACTGGTTAACTCCAATGATCCAATTGATATTTTGAACATTAAACTAAAGAGATTTAAAAAGTTCTTCAAAGGTTGGGGATCCAACATGTTTGGGCACGCTAGAAAAAAAAAGAGATTGTTAAGAGAGGAATTGGAACATTTAGAAAACTAGAAGAAACAGATGTCTTGTCGCCTGAGCTGTATTGTAGGAAAGTTGAAATCTCGGTGGAGTTGCACAATCTCTTAGTTGAAGAGGAAGTTGCTTGGTTACAAAAATCTCATGAAAGTTGGTTGTTGAAAGGGGATACAAATACATATTATTGTCACAGAATAGTAAATTGGAGAAGGAGGAGGAATACTATTTTCTCTCTCAGTTGTGGAGATATGGTGATAGAAGGAACTAAAAACCTGTTGAAACATGCTACTGGTTTCTACAAGGACCTTTTTGGTCTTGCAGTTGGGAACATTTGTAAAATGGGTGAACATTTGTGGGGGACAAATGAGAAATTGTCAGATATCGATAATTTTATCCTTACTAGACCTTTCTCAGAAACTGAAATAAAGAATGCACTTTTCGCTATGAAACCAAATAAAGCACCAGGGCCAGACAACATTCCTATTGAATTCTTCCAACATTGTTGGGAGATTGTCAAGAGTGAGGTGATGTTATTATTTGAATGGTTCCATGATAATAAGCTTGATGTTTTTTTGACAAATTGACAGTAGGAGAGGTTCCATATAAAAGGTGGTTTACATGGTGGGGTGGTATGTACAGAGGGGGGGGGTGATCATCCACTAGAGAGAGGGTGCTAAACTAAAGAGGTGAGTAAGATGTTACAAGAGAGAGTTACAAAAATTAAGCAGTGAGGCAATATGTGCCTCTTTAACCCTATGTTGAAGCAACTCAAAGTCTTTTTTGAATCTGTCCAGCCAAGAGCGTATCAATGGAGCCACCCCCCTGAAGTGTTTGTTGTTTCTTTCTTTCCACAGGCTCCATGCTGAGGTGATGAAAATTTCCACGAAGAGGTGGTCGTGCCAGGCAGCCCTAACTTCGCGAATCACATCTAGGCGCGAGCTGAATGTGGGCCATGTGATTTGTAACTTGCTCCAGCAGGTTTGACTGAACGGGCATGTGAATATCATATGATCAACCGTTTCTTCAACATGGCATCCACAAAGGAGGCAATCATAGTCATGCCCAATGTTATAATGGCGCCTCCTCAACATATTGCGGGTGTTGAGACGGTCATGGAAGAGCAGCCACCTGAACACCTTGAGCTTCATTGTACATTTAGATCGCCAGAGCGGGTTGAAGGTAGGATGGGCACGAGCTTCTCTAAAGCAAAACTTGTAATAATCAAATGCTTTGAATTCAGTTTTGCCCCACGTATATAACCAGATATCAGAGATTGAGGTGGTCGGGTTGGTTTGCCAGGAGAGAGTTTGAAGGTCCCGTAATTCGTTGAGATCTTGGGGTGTGAGCGGTAAATGAAAGTTCTCATGCAATGTTGTGCTCTCCAAGAAACGCTTGACAAAGACGTCTTCATGCAACGCAAACGAGAAAGCCCGGGGGTGTGAGTCTTGTATTATGTTGTCCAGCCAGAGATCTTTCCAAAAAGCATCATCGTCCCATCTACCACCAGAACTTTGGAAATCCCACAAAATTTGGACGTGAGTTTAAGAATTTCACGCCACCAGAAAGAGGCCAACGGATCTATGGCATGTGGTATTTTGTCAGAATAATAAGCGTCCCAGATCAAACAGACCCATGGAATGTCCTTCTTGTTATAGAATTTATGCAAAAAATCATCAGGAGGGCTTCATTTTGAATTTTTAAGTTGATCACTCCCAACCCTCCGCATTTCTTTGGTTTGCATACCATATCCCAGGCAGCCAGGGAGTTACACTTGTCTCCTTGTTCATTCTTTTTTGTCCAAAGGCATCGACGTCTGATTTTATCAAGCATTTCAAGTATCTTGGGAGGGATTTTCAAAGTGCACATGTCATAGATCAGTAAGGACATGACCGTAGCGTTAAGCCAAGAGAGTTTACCCCCGTACGACATCATTGCAATGGTTGGGGTAAGGCGACGTTCCGCACTGCAAATGATGGGCATGAGGTCCTGAACAGATGGTTTTGATGTCCCAAGAGGTAGGACCAAGTACGTAAAAGGCATTTGACCAACAGAACAGTCGAATATGTTAGCCAGAGCACTACTAGGGAAAAGCCTAGCAGCAACGCGGGTTTTAGGTATAGCAATAGCGCGGGCATCCGCGCTATTGATACGGCGCTACAGCTAACCTGTAGCAGCAGCACGTGTTGGCCCGCGTTACTGCTATACAAGCATAGTAGCAGCGAGCTGTAGAACAGCGTGCTACTGCTAATAGCTCTAGCGTTTTGTATTAGGCCGCGCTACTGCTAGTGGCACGCTGCTGCTAACTTTACTCCCCTCGCTATTGCTAATTTTATTAGTTTTTGAATTTTTTTCTCCATATTTGTTTTGTATTTGAATAGGCTTTATACAAGAATCTTTAGCACATACAAATGTCATCATCATACACATACAAATGGCTGCGAGACCACAAATGTAATCATAGCATATACATACAAATAGTCTCATCAAATCATGTCATCATCATCCAACACAAAGTGGTCTCTCGTCATCATCTCGAAAATAGCGATACAAGTCTCGAATACTTGCAACTACATCGTCATTTATCTAAACAATGATGTACGCGAGAATAGCTATCACTATGAGTGAGAGCGGAACTATGCAGTACATGAGGCGGCGGTTACGAGTCCTCTCTCGCGCTAGCGTGAACCTCAAGTAACTAGCTTCGGCTTCTTGTCTGCTTTTGAGGCATTTATGGCTTGCACCCGAGAACCCATCCACTTGCTCCTAACACTCAGGCCACTCATCGTACACTCCTGGAACCTTCTTTTCGTACATGACATAGCACTGCTTCTTCGCCATCAAGAATCTAGGTACTTGTTAGAGATGCACCTTCATCAAGAGAATGTACGATCATATGCAACAAAATATACTAGATAAACACGAAAAAGAAAGGGTTAGCAACTAGATGCAACATATAGTACACAAACTAATTAACTAGAGGTACGCATGTCATCGTACCCAAGCTAACAAAGTAGCATTACGCAAGTTTGGCAGGGACCGTGGACATCACAAAGTTTCATCGCTACATAAAGTATACAAGTTCAACCGACACATATCATCATCATCGGCATCGTAAATCATTAGAAGTTCCATCCTTCCATATCATCAAGGATGGACCCTAGCTTCTTGAACGATGTGAGGTCATGAGTTGGATGCCTATGCGAGTTTGGACGTCAGCTGGCGATATAGGGCCGTGGTGGAACATCCCCTTCTCATCGACGACTTCTTTCATGATGATCGTCGCAATGTCCCTTTGGATGCGAAAGAAGTCATCTCTAAGTTTATAATCCGCTTCTCCATGAGATTCTACCCACTTGCAGATATGATCATCGTTTTTGGTTGTCATGCGAAGCTTTTGGTGATCCGTGCTGAACTCAATCATGAGATGGAGGAGGTAGAATCCATCTTTCTTGCTTGGTTTTGGGACATGGATGCAGCAGAAGTTAGTTTTATGCGAGAAACCCAACTTCTTGTTCCTTTGTTTCCTGATCTGCAGGTGGCCACCCCTAATGTTGAAGCCTTGGAGAGCATCATCTAGAATATTCATTATGTGGGTGTAGTCCTTCTTCTCATAGTCTCTGGTAGGGTCGAAATACACAGCATGGGAGACTCGCGGGTAAGAACGATAAGGACGGCGCGCCCGTTACTGCGGGGAAAAATACACCTCAAATTATTCTCCATATGAGCGAGAAGGAATGATTGAAATGTACGAAAGGCTTGTTCGGAACTGACTTACTTTGGATGATAAGGCAGGAGGACAATTTCCTGGTCCTTATTCTGTACCATGAAGTTTTGGAGGTACTCCCTAGCAGTTTCACACTCAAAGTCGCCGAGACTCAAGAAAGACTCATGCACGTAGTACGGATCCACCACACAGATTTGCGAGACTTCTTCTCTCTTCATGTCAGAGCTCATATGTAGCGCAAAAAGGCGGATGATTGTAAAATCGAGCCGCCTTGTCAGAAACATCTCGAAGATATGGTCAAACCGCAGGAAGAACACCTCCGCGGGCCGTGTGTCGACGTAGCACTTCCCCTCAGGCACACGAGCCGCGTATGTCGGATATCCTGGATCCTTCGAGGCTAGTAGGCTTTTCTCAGTCAACAGCACATGGTCATGCATTCTCCTGAGATCCCTTGATAGTGCCTCCAGCAGTTTTGGCGATAGCATCGGCTCGCCCGTGACATGGAACATGGCCGCACCTTTCACGGGTACACACTCTTCAAAATCCATCGTTTGGTTTGCTATGTGCTCTAGCTTGTTTGGAGGCAGCTATTGATACGTCTCCAACATATCTATAATTTTTTATTGTTCCATGTTGTTATATTATCAATCTTGGATGTTTAATAATCATTTATAGTCATTTTATATTAATTTTTGGTACTAACCTATTGACATAGTGCCAAGAGCCATTTGCTATTTTTTCCATGTTTTTTACATTGCAGAAAATCAATATCAAACGGAGTCCAAATGCCATGAAACTTTACGGAGAATTTTTATGGGCCAAAAGGAACACAACAGGCCCTGGCTGCGCCTGGGGGTGCCCCGAGGGAGGCACAACCCACCAGGAGGCCCAGGCATGCCCTGGTGGGTTGTGCCCACCTCGGGTGCCCCCCGGACCGCCTCTTTGCTCTATAAATACCCCAATATTCCAAAAACCCTAGGGGAGTCGATGAAATATTGATCGAGCCACCGCAGAGTCCAGAACCACCAGATCCAATCTAGACACCATCTCGGATGGGGTTCACCACCTCCATTGGTGCCTCTCCGATGATGCATGAGTAGTTCTTTGTAGACCTTCGGGTCCGTAGTTAGTAGCTAGATGGCTTCCTCTCTCTCTCTCTCTCTCTCTTGATTCTCAATACAATGGTCTCTTGGTGATCCATATGATGTAACTCTTTTTGCAGTGTGTTTTTGCGATCGATGAACTTTGAGTTTATGATCAGATCTATGTTTTTATATCCATGAAAGTATTTGAGTTTCTTTGATCTCTTTTATGCATGATCTCTTATAGCCTCGTATTTCTTCTCTGATATTTGGGTTTTGTTTGGCCAACTTGATCTATTTATCTTGCAATGGGAAGAGGTGCTTTGTAGTGGGTTCGATCTTACGGTGCTTGATCTTAGTGACAGAAAGGGAAACAACACGTATGTATCGTTGCTACTAAGGATAAAACGATGGGGTCTATCTCTACATAGATAGATCTTGTCTACATCATGTCATCGTTCTTATTGCATTACTCCGTTTCTCCATGAACTTAATACACTAGATGCATGCTGGATAGCGGTCGATGTGTGGAGTAATAGTAGTAGATGCAGGCAGGAGTCGGTCTACTAATCTTGGACGTGATGCCTATATAATGATCATTGCCCGGATATTGTCATGAGTATTTCAAGTTCTATCAATTGCCCAACAGTAATTTGTTCACCCACCGCTATGCTATTTTTCTCAAGAGAAGCCACTAGTGAAACCTACGGCCCCCGTGTCTCTTTCTCATATTATTTGCCTTTGCGATCTACTTTTATTTGCATTTATTTTCAGATCTACTAATCCAAAAGTACAAAGATACTTTGCTGCACTTTATTTTATTTGCGATCTATTTATCCAATCTATTACAACCTTTTTCCCGTCACACACTAATTTTTGGCACCGTGACCCGAAAGGGATTGACAACCCCTTTAACACGTCGGGTTGCGAGGATTTGTTATCTGTGTGCAGGGGTTTTTTACATTGTGTTTCTTGGTTCTCCTACTGGTTCGATAACCTTGGTTTCATATCTGAGGGAAATACCTACCGCCGTTGTGCTGCATCATCCATTCCTCTTTGGGAAATACCGACGTAGTTTCAAGCGACATCAGTTGTCTTCCCCCGTCTCTTCCTCTCCTTTTTCTTGGGCACACCTTCCAGACCATTCCTTAATCCCCGCCCTAGTGTTGCCGGGCTAAGCACTGTATGACCCCCGGCTAGTTGAGCCTGTGTTGAGGCGGCATCTTCAGGCGTGTCCTGTGAGGATTTCATGAAGAGGGATTTCTTGCAATCCCTGGTACGACGTTCCTGCCCGGGTAGATCATCCCTATCATCATTAGCATGCTGATAGCCCAATTCGTCATATGGTTGACTCATCATATCTAAGTCGCCGTCATAGGCGTTTGTATTGAGGAAACCCATTGGGTCCTCCATCTCCTCCGTCTCATCATCCATTCTCTGTTCTACGGGACCGATTACATAAGCCAGTACTATTGCACCCCCTTCATCACATCGTCCACCGCTCTCACCCGGTGCTACAGGAGCTGGTAATTGCGCATGCGTGGTGGTGGTCTCCATACATGCTTGTTGATGTGTGGTTATTGGTGTGCTCTCGGCCGGCTCCAGACAAAGAAGATTCTTCGGCCATAGCAGCTCCCAACCCTTGCAGCTTCCAATCCACGATGGGGTCTCGTCGTCCTCTCCCCCTAGGTGTAATGGAGGAGGCAAATCCTTGTGCCCTGATGTCACACTCGACAAGGTAACCCTGAAGTGCCCAGCGGGCATCGGCTGGTTGCGGAACATGAGATCCAAGGGCTTCGTTATCACCCCCTTTCCCACATCCACCTTCTGGCCTTTGATGAAGTAGAGTATGGTGCGCGGGGTTTCGTCGGCCTACAAACACATGTCTGCGGCATAAAACATCCAAAAGGCAATGGAAATGGAATATTCTAGATATATATGTTCGTGCGACATGTAATTACCGTGAGGGCGTCGAGCTCAACCAAAGACGAAGGCCCGCCTAGCGCACCAGAGATTGAGGACGGGCTGCTATGAGCGGGTGCGGGTGCGAGAGGAGGCCCGGTTGCGTGAGCAAGTGATGGTGCGGTGGTGTTGTTGCTCACGGAGTTGCTCGTGACGAAACTAGGCAACGGGAAATCATGTACCGTCTTGTCTGGATTTTCCTTCGTCCAGTTGATGATAGCCGGGACCAAGTTAGTAGCGAAATCATTTCTGCAGGCAGTTATAGCTGCATTGATTTCCTATTGTAGCAACTCATTTTTCTCCTCGACTATTTTTTCGCGTCCTCGGCTGCTTTTTTCTCGAACGCAAGCTTCACCTTCTCGTAGATGTCCGCCTGACTAGACTTCTTTTTCTTCTTCTAGGCCTCCGGGCCCTCGTTGTAAAACACCTTCGACGTGGCGCCGTCTCCGGTGCCGTGCACACGTCCATATTGCGGCCGCTGGCCCAAAGGGAGTCCCTTAAGTTCTTTCAAGGCCTGGTTGAGAGGGGTGTCCCACTTGGGACTCATCAGAGAAGTAGGGCTTTCGGCTGCAAGCTGGTGTTGCTTCTCCTGTAGAAGGAACATGAACCATTTACGAATGTGTAGTCGACTTGATCTGGAGCTAAATGTAAGGTGGTAAAAGAATAATTACCAGTAGTCTAATCAATCTCCTCGTGATCTGGTCCATGTAAACCTTCTTTTCCTTGTCCCAATTGTAGCGGGCCCTGATGAAGTCACGCTCCAAGGGGTTGGTGAACTTCGCGAAGGGGTCTGGGAGACCCGCGGCTTCACATTATGCGTCCTGCTTATCCCATATGGGTCTTTTACCGAGGTAGCCACGGCTTCCGAGGCGATGCTTCCCCATGTTCCTTTGCTGAAGGCTCTTGAATTTCGCAGCCTTAGCCAGGGCTGCCTCGGTAGCGCAAGTGTCCTTGAACTTTTCGAACTCCTCTTCTGTAAGTGTCAGGTTTTCCTCCAGAATCTTGGACAGGGGTTCCTCAGCCTCAAAAGCTCGTTTCACCCTCCCTTTCCAGGAGGCCAAATCATTGCTAAACATGCCCATGGCGTGATTGTTAATCTTTTTCATCTTCGGATCATCCCACGGTTGTTCTATGTTATCATCCCAGTCGGGGAACTTGAATCTCTTGTGCAACTTCGTTAGGAGCAACTGCCTCAAATGTTCTTTACTCCTTAAGTCATCATCGTTGATTCTTGCGCATTCCCGTAGGATGCATCCTACTTGGTTCCCATAGCACTTGCGAGGTTCTTCTGGCTCTAATGGCTCAAACTTGCCAGGTGCCATCTTTGTGATCACTAGTCGTCCAATGCCTAGTTTGTTAGGTTTTCGTATCCTCTGCTTCTTCTTTTCAGCAGCGACATCGACGCCGGTACCTTCCCCGCCGGTCTCGGCGCCGTCGTCGGTGTCGATGTCGGCGTCAGTTCCATCATCGAGGATGACCTGCAAACCTTGACTGTGCTTAGCAGACAAAAAGTCAAGGTACTCTTGTTCACCCTCATAATCCATCTCGTCTGCATCTTGGTCAGAAGGCTCGGTTTCTTTGTTGTTCAATATGTTTCCTATGATTAAGTATCCTCGTTTAATTCTAAAACTATGAAAAAAATGAGAAATGACATAAAAAGATCTATGTTTGCCGGAATGTCGTTTCCCAGCAACTCCCAGCACTCGATATGCCTACTATCTGCTAGCACAAGTCATGCCAAACTTCACAGAAAATTTCGGCATGACCTTTGCTAAAAAATGGACATATCGAGCGCCTAAAATTCACCAGAATGGAAATGAATCAACATTCCAGCGTAACATAGGCCACTTGGATCATTTACCCTACACATACTCATCATTTTCCAGATATGACATGTCCAAAACATCACATTTCCAAATGACATGTCCAAATTCCAAATATGACATGTCCAAAACATCACATGTCCACATATCACATGTCCACTTCAAATTTGCATATAAAAGGAAGAAAAATATAGAACTTGAAGAAAAATGCAAGAAGTCATTTTTCTTCAAAATATTTGAAAGTAAATTCAGCCTACCTAAATTTGCTTTAACAAGGGATGTTGATTTGGACAAACTAATTCTGTTATTTAATACTAATTCTAATTAACTAACTAGCACTATAAAAATTTAAATAGCAACAATTACTTAAACTAAAAAATGCAAGAAACCTATATAATCAATTCTGCCTTTTATTTTAACTACAATTGCTTAACCCTAAATTTATGTCCTATTTTGAAACCTATGATTCATAAAAACCTAGCTAAATTCATAACTAAATAGATAACCTAATTAACCTACTGCCCTAACTAAAACCTAAGTAAATTAACCGAAGAACCCTAGCTAGCAGAGAGAGGAGGAGCGGTGGGGGCTTACAGAGGGTGCAGGGGCGAGGAGGCAGGCCCAACGACGGCCGAGGTTGGGAGGAGAGGAAGCAGAGGAGGGAGGCGTGGCGCATCGAGGTCGGGGCCAGGGTCGGAGGCGAGTGCCGGGACAGGGGCGATCGCCGGGGTCGGATCTGGGGCCGCGGTCGGGGTCGGGGTTAGGGTCGGGGGCGAGTGCCGGGGTCGGGGGCGAGCACAGGGGCGCGGCAAGGGCAGGGCTCCGGCGGCGCGACGGGGGAAGAGAGAGTGTGGATTTGGGGCGAAAAGAGGCGGGATGAAGCAGAGAGAGTGAGGATTTTGGGGGTTAAGTGGACGTAGCAGTCGCGCGTTTAGAGCAAACACACTATAGCTAAGTTAGCTATATAGCGCTTTTATTCGGACAACGCTACTGCTATTATAGGTAGCTATAGCGGTTTTATACGGAAAGCACTACTGCTATCTTGACTAGCTGTAGCTCTTTTTCATAAAAGCGCTACTGCTATAACCAGTACCTATAGCAGTTTTCCTGTTTGTTTCTTCTATTTTATTTTCCTTTATTTTCTCTCACTTTTCTTTTCCTTTTTTCCGAGAGCAGTGAACGAAGGGAAGGTGATACAATGTATATAACTAAGGCGAGATATATTGCGTCATTTGACGGTTAAGTATGTATACAAAATAGGAACATATATATTACATCATTGGACCCATGCATAATGGCTAGGTGTGTACACAAAATAGAAACATATATATTACATCATTTGACCGATAACATACGGTTCCTTAGCGTCGACGTTTTCGTTTTTGAGTGAGCTTCTTTCCCTTCTTGTTCGTTGAAGAATAATTGATCCCCTCATTGTGACTTTTCCTTTTCCATGGAGTACGATCTTTCTTAGGTAATGTAGTATTGATTCTTCTTTTGACGTATACTTCATCGTCATCGTCATCTTCCCTCATTGGGTTGCCGTACTGGTCGTAGTCTTCCTCGTTGGCGACTCCATCCATTCCAATGATGTTCCTTTTGCCTCTCCTCATGACAACACGGCTGGGATTGCACGGGTCGGTTATGAAGAAGCATTGTGTCATGTGCTTAGCGTGTACCCATGGCTCGTTTTTTGCGATAGTCTTCACGATAGAGCTCTTGGCGTCTGGTATAGTCATGGTAGTGAAATACCGGTTTTCTCTTTCGACATTCTTAGCCCATCTGACATGGAACATTGTCGCGTGGTGCATTCCAGAGTAGTCAAGCTCCCATATCTCCTCAACCCTTTCATAAAATCTCTCAGTTGCGCCGTTGTCACTGCCAGTCATGCATTCCATCGTCACCCCTGAATTCTGATCATCACTGTCCATATCTTTGGCCTCCGTGTAAAACGTGTATCCGTTGATATCATATGCTTGATAGGTGTTAAGGTTGGGCGAGGGGCCATGTGCTAAGGCGTATATGAGCAATCCGTCCTTAGAGCCCTCTTCCGGGGGATTAGCAATAATATGCTCTTTAAACCAATGTAGGAAAGTGGAGTTGTGCTCTCTAGTAACTTCGGTGGCCGTCCTGCATACCCCCGGTCATGATGCTTCTTTGCGATAATTTCTTTGTGAAGTGTCACGAAAGGATCTACTTCGTCTAGGTGTTGTAGCACTACCAAGTTTACTCTGTCAAAGTCGTTGCATCGATCTGAGTATGCCACGTGCAGTTCCCTGCGACCGTTGGAGTGACCTTCTCCTTCGAGCCTCCCATCGTGCTTGTTAACGGGCAAACCAACACCAACACTAGGCTGCTGGTTTGCGCCATATAGAAAATTCTCGTAGAAAGAGATGCACTCTTGTGTCAGATAGCCCTGGACGATGCTTCCATCCGGACGGGACATGTTACGAACGAATCCTTTGATGATCCCCTTCATCCTCTCAAACGGCATCATGTTGTGCAGGAATGACGGCCCCAGGTCTATTATATCATCCACAATATGGACACACAGATGCACCATGATGTCAAAGAACGCGGGCAGGAAGTACATCTCAAGCTCATTCAGTATCACAGCGATCTCTTCCTATAGCCTTCGGAGTTGCTTCACACTAATCGACTTTCGAGAGATGACGTCGAAAAAGTTGCAGAGACCAATAAGCGTGTCACGGATGTGCTTGTCCATTATCCCTCTAAGGGCAACAGGTAGTATCTGTGCCATCATCACATGACAGTCATGGGACTTCATCCCGCTGAACCTTTTCTTATTCGTGTCTAGATATCTGCTTATCTTGCCACAATAACCGAAACTAACTTTGGCTCCGATAAGGCACTTAAAGAATTGATCAATCTCAGCCTGACTTAAGGTGAAGCAAGAAGGGGGCAATAATCATCTTCCTTTACTTCCTTTCCCTTCTTCTCCTGCGCCTCTGTCTCAGTCTCTGTCTCTTCTGACTTTTTATGGGGCGGCATGTGCAGATCTTCCCTGATATTCAAATCTTGCAAGTCTTTTCTTGCCTTTGGCCCATCCTTGGTCTTATTCAGCATGTTCATTAGTGCCGCGAGCAAGCTCTCAAGGACATTCTTACAGATATGCATTTGATCATGGCAATGAGGTGTGTCGAGTTTGTGCCAGTACTCCAAGTCCTAGAACACAGACCTCGTCTTCTATACCTTCAGCAGCGGCTCCGACGCCTTTTTCATCGTCTTCCTCGGCGCGGGGCACTGTTCCTAGTTTTTCAATAGCTCATCGATTTCGGCGTCGCTCCACTTACGTGGAGGCCCTCGATGCTCAGCGTGGCCATTGAATAAATCTCCACGGTTTCTCCACGGGTTGTCCTGATCAAGCCATCTTCGATGCCCCATGTACACGATTTTCCCAGACCCGCCATCTTTCCTTGGCGTTAGCTGCTGAGACGCCGTATCATCCATGCACCGCGTGCATCTGCAATATCCATGGCACACCTGGCCTGTGACATATACGTAACCGAGATAGTCTTGCACCGTCGTGATCAACGCAACTCTGATACGCCTCCAACATATCTATAATTTTTGATTGCTTCATGCTATATTATATTATGTTTTGGATGATTAATGGGCTTTGTTATACACTTTTATATTATTTTTGGGACTAACCTATTAACCGGAGGCCCAACCCAGAATTGTTGTTTTTTTGCCTATTTCAGAGTTTCGCAGAAAAAGAATATCAAATGGAGTCCAAATGGAATGAAACCTTCGAGAACGTGATTTTCGAAACGAACGTGATCCAGAGGACTTGGACCCTACGTCAAGACATCAACCAGGAAGGCACGAGGTAGGGGGGTGCGCCTACCTCCCAGGCGCGCCCTCCACCCTCATGGGGCCCATGTTGCTCCACCGACGTACTTCTTCCTCCTATATATACCTACGTACCCCCAAACAACCAGAGACGGAGCCAAAAAGCTAATTCCACCACCGCAACCTTCTGTACCCATGAGATCCCATCTTGGGGCCTTTTCCGAAGCTCCGCCGGAGGGGGCATTGATCACGGAGGGCTTCTACATTAACACCATAGCCTCTCCGATGATGTGTGAGTAGTTTACCTCAGACCTTCGGGTCCATAGTTATTAGCTAGATGGCTTCTTCTCTCTTTTTGGATCTCAATACAAAATTCTCCATGATTCTCGTGGAGATCTATTCGATGTAATCTTCTTTTGCGGTGTGTTTGTTGAGACCGATGAATTGTGGGCTTATGATCAAGTTTATCTATGAACAATATTTGAATCTTCTCTGAATTCTTTTATGTATGATTGGTTATCTTTGCAAGTCTCTTCGAATTATTAGTTTGGTTTGGCCTACTAGATTGATCTTTCTTGCAATGGGAGAAGTGCTTAGCTTTGGGTTGAATCTTGCGGTGTCCTTTCCCAGTGACAATAGGGGCAGCAAGGCACGTATTGTATTGTTGCCATCGAGGATAACAAGATGGGGTTTATATCATATTGCATGAGTTTATCCCTCTACATCATGTCATCTTACTTAAAGTGTTACTCTATTCTTTTGAACTTAATACTCTAGATGCATGCTGGATAGCGGTCGATGTGTGGAGTAATAGTAGTAGATGCAGGCAGGAGTCGGTCTACTTGTCACGGACATGATGCCTATATACATGATCATACCTAGATATGCTCATAACTATGCTCAATTCTGTCAATTGCTCAATAGTAATTTGTTTACCCACCGTAATACTTATGCTCTCAAGAGAAGCCACTAGTGAAACCTATGGCCCCTGGGTCTATTTTCCATCATATTAATCTCTCGTCAACAAGCTATTTCTGGCACTATTTATTTTTCTTTCTTTACTTTGCATCTTTATCATAAAAATACCAAAAATATTATCTTATCATATCTATCAGATCTCACTTTCGTAAGTGACCGTGAAGGGATTGACAACCCCTTTATTGCGTTGGTTGCGAGGATTTTATTTGTTTGTGTAGGTGCGAGGGACTCGTGCGTGGCCTCCTACTGGATTGATACCTTGGTTCTCAAAAACCGAGGGAAATACTTACGCTACTTTGCTACATCACCCTTTCCTCTTCAAGGGAAAATCAACGCAGTGCTCAAGAGGTAGCAAGAAGGATTTCTAGCGCCGTTGCCGGGGAGTCTACGCAAAAGTCAACATACCAAGTACCCATCACAAACCCTCATCTCCCGCATTACATTATTTTCCATTTGCCTCCCGTTTTCCTCTCCCCCACTGCACCCTTGCCGTTTTATTTTCCCTCTCTCTCCGTCCTCCTTCTCTTTCCCTATTTGTCTCTTTTTGCCCATTTCTTGTTTGCTTGTGTGTTGGATTGCTTGCTTGTCACGATGGCTCAATATAATACCAAATTGTGTGACTTTACTAATACCAACAACAATGATTTTCTTATCACTCCGATTGCTCCTCTTACCGATACTGAATCTTGTGAAATTAATGCTGCTTTGTTGAATCTTGTCATGAGAGATCAATTCGCCGGCCTTCCTAGTGAAGATGCCGCTACCCATCTTAATAGCTTCGTTGATTTGTGTGATATGCAAAAGAAGACAGATGTGGACAATGATATTGTTAAATTGAAGCTATTCCCGTTTTCGCTTAGAGATCATGCTAAAGCTTGGTTTTCATCTTTGCCTAAAAATAGTATTGATTCATGGAATAAGTGCAAATATGCTTTTATCTCTAAGTATTTTCCTCCCGCTAAGATTATCTCTCTTAGAAACGATATCATGAATTTTAAGCAACTTGATCATGAACATGTTGCACAAGCTTGGGAGAGGATGAAATTCATGATACGTAATTTCCCTACACATGGTTTGAATCTTTGGATGATTATACAAAACTTTTATGCCGGATTGAATTTTGCTTCTAGAAATCTTTTAGATTCGGCCGCGGGAGGCACTTTTATGGAAATCACTTTAGGAGAAGCTACTAAACTCCTAGATAATATTATGGTTAATTATTCTCAATGGCACACTGAAAGATCTACTAATAAGAAAGTGCATGCGATAGAAGAAATTAATGTTTTGAGTGGAAAGATGGATGAACTTATGAAATTATTTTCTAATAAAAGTGTTTCTTATGATCCTAATGATACGCCTTTGTCTACTTTGATTGATAATAATAATGAATCTCTGCATGTGAATTTCGTTGGTAGGAATAATTTTGGTAACAACACATATAGAGGAAACTTTAATCCTAGGACATATCCTAGTAATTCCTCTAATAATTATGGTAATTCCTACAACAATTCTTATGGAAATTTTAATAAGATGCCCTTTGAATTTGAGACTAGTGTTAAGGAGTTTATGAATTCGCAAAAGAATTTCAATGCTTTGCTTGAAGAAAAATTGCTTAAAGTTGATGAATTGGCTAGGAACGTTGATAGAATTTATCTTCATGTTGATTCTTTGAAAATTAGATCTATTCCACCTAAGCATGATATCAATGAGTCTCTCAAAGCCATGAGAATTTCCATTGATGAGTGCAAAGAAAGAACTGCTAGGATGCGTGCTAGAAAGATTGCTTTTATAAAAGCATGTTCTTCTAGTTTTCATGATAATAAAGATGAAGATCTAAAATTTATTGATGTGTCTCCTATTAAATCTTTGTTTTGCAATATGAATCTTGATAATTATGGGGATGAATATGATCCACCTTTACCTAGAAGGCGTTCCAAAAATTTGGAGTCTTTAGATCTTGATGCTAAAATTGGTAAAAGCGGGATTGAAGAGATCAAAACTTTAAATATCAATGAACCCACTATTTTGGATTTTAAGGAATTTAATTATGATAATTGCTCTTTGATAGATTGTATTTCCTTGTTGCAATTCGTGCTAAATTCTCCACATGCTTATAGTCAAAATAAAGCCTTTACCAAACATATCTTTGATGCTTTGATGCAATCTTATGAAGAAAAACTTGAGTTGGAAGTTTCTATCCCTAGAAAAATTTATGATGAGTGGGAACCTACAATAAAAATTAAAATTAAAGATCATGAATGCTATACTTTGTGTGATTTTGGTGCTAGTGTTTCCACGATTCCAAAGACTTTGTGTGATTTGCTAGGTTTCCGTGATTTTGATGATTGCTCTTTAAACTTGCACCTTGTGGATTCCACCATTAAGAAACCTATGGGAAGAATTAATGATGTTCTTATTGTTGCAAATAGGAATTATGTGCCCGTAGATTTTATTGTTCTTGATATCGATTGCAATCCTTCATGTCCTATTATTTTTGGTAGACCTTTCCTTAGAACGATTGGTGCAATTATTGATATGAAGGAAGGGAATATTAGATTCCAATTTCCGTTAAGGAAAGGCATGGAACACTTCCCTAGAAAGAAAATTAAATTACCATATGAATCTATTATGAGAGCCACTTATGGATTACCTACCAAAGATGGCAATACCTAGATCTATCTCCGCTTTTATGCCTAGCTAGGGGCGTTAAACGATAGCGCTTGTTGGGAGGCAACCCAATTTTATTTTTATTCCTTGCTTTTTGCTCCTGTTTAGTAATAAATAATTTATCTAGACTCTTTTTTTTGTGTTTTTTGTGTTTAATTAGTGTTTGTGCCAAGTAGAACCATTGGGAAGACTTGGGGAAAGTCTTTTTGATCTTGCTGTAAAAAACAGAAACTTTAGCGCTCACGAGAATTGCTGCCATTTTTATTTGGATAGTGATATTTAGTTAATTATTTTTGCAGATGATTAATATATAAATTCCTCACGTCCGTAAATTTATTTTAGAATTTTTGGGGTTCCATAAGTTTGCGTTGGCTACAGATTACTACAGACTGTTCTGTTTTTGACAGATTCTGTTTTTCGTGTGTTGTTTGCTTATTTTGATGAATCTATGGCTAATAAAAGAGTTTATAAACCATAGAGAAGTTGGAATAAAGT
This sequence comes from Triticum urartu, assembly GCF_003073215.2. Classification (NCBI taxonomy): domain Eukaryota; kingdom Viridiplantae; phylum Streptophyta; class Magnoliopsida; order Poales; family Poaceae; genus Triticum; species Triticum urartu. Next base: position 486,095,813 of record NC_053023.1, on the reverse strand, counting down.
AGGTTTAAAACCAATATAAATAAATAATGAGTTCATTACAGTACCTTGAAGTGGTGTTTTGTTTTCTTTCGCTAACGGAGCTCACGAGATTTTCTGTTAAGTTTTGTGTTGTGAAGTTTTCAAGTTTTGGGTAAAAGATTTGATGGATTATGGAACAAGGAGTGGCAAGAGCCTAAGCTTGGGGATTCCCATGGCACCCCAAGATAATCTAAGGACACCTAAAAGCCAAATCTTGGGGATGCCCCGGAAGGCATCCCCTCTTTCGTCTACTTCCATCGGTAACTTTACTTGGAGCTATATTTTTATTCACCACATGATATGTGTTTTGCTTGGAGCATCTTGTATTATTTGAGTCTTTATTTGTTATTTTACCACAATCATCTTTGCTGTAAACACCTTTTGAGAGAAACACACATGATTCGGAATTTATTAGAATACTCTATGCGCTTCACTCATATCTTTTGAGCTATATAGTTTTTGCTCTACTGCTTCACTTATATCTTTTAGAGCATGGTGGTGGATTTGTTTTATAGAAACTATTATTCGCTCATGATTCACTTATATTATTTTGAGAGTCTTAAACAGCATGGTAATTTTCTAAAATTGGGAAATTAATCCTAATATGCTAAGTATTCGAGAGTAGTAAAAAACTTTCTTATGAGTGTGCTGAATACTAAGAGAAGTTTGATGATTGATGATTGTTTTGAGATATGGAGGTAGTGATATTAAAGTTGTGCTAGTTGAGTAGTTGTGAAATTGAGAAATACTTGCGTTGAAGTTTACAAGTCCCGTAGCATGCACGTATGGTAAACGTTATGTAACAATTGTCTTCCTTATGAGTGGCGGTCGGGGACGAGCGATGGTCTTTTCCTACCAATCTATCCCCCTAGGAGCATGCATGTAGTGCTTGGTTTTTGATGACTTGTAGATTTTTGCAATAAGTATATGAGTTCTTTATGACTAATGTTGAGTCCATGGATTATACGCACTCTTACCCTTCCATCATTGCTAGCCTCTTCGGTACCGTGCATTGCCCTTTCTCACATTGAGAGTTGGTGCAGACTTCGCCGGTGCATCCAAACCCCGTGATATGATACACTCTTTCACACATAAACCTCCTTATATATTCCTCAAAACAGCCACCATATCTACCTATTATGGCATTTCCATAGCCATTCTAAGATATATTGCCATGCAACTTTCCACCGTTCCGTTTATCATGGCACGTTCATCATTGTCATATTGCTTTGCATAATCATGTAGTTGACATCGTATTTGTGGCAAAGCCACCGTTCATAATTTTTCATACATGCCACTCTTGATTCATTGCTATCCCGGTATACCGCCGGAGGCATTCATATAGAGTCATACTTTGTTCTAGTATCGAGTTGTAATCATTGAGTTGTAAATAAATAGAAGTGTGATGGTGATCATTCATAGAGTATTGTCCCAAAAAAAAGGAAGGCCAAATAAAAAAAGGAAGGCCCAAAAATGTTTCATTATAGAACTTGTTTTGTCACTTTCATATACTAGTGGGAATTTTTCATTACAGAACTTGGCTTGTATATTCCAACAATGGGCTTCCTCACATGCCCTAGGTCTTCGTGAGCAAGAAAGTTGGATGCGCACCCACTTAGTTTCTTTTGTTGAGCTTTCATGCATTTATAGCTCTAGTGCATCCGTTGCATGTCAATCCCTACTCCTTACATTAACATCAATAGATGGGCATCTCCATAGCACGTTGATTAGCCGCGTTGATGTGAGACTTTCTCCTTTTTTGTCTTCTCCACATAACCCCCATCATTATATTCTATTCCACCCATAATGCTATATCCATGGCTCGCGCTCATGTATTGCGTGAAGGTTGAAAAAGTTTGAGATTACTAAAGTATGAAACAATTGCTTGGCTTGTCATCGGGGTTGTGCATGATGAGAGCATTCTTGTGTGACGAAAATGGAGCATGACTAAACTGTATGATTTTGTAGGGATGAACTTTCTTTGGCCATGTTATTTTGAGAAGACATAATTGCTTAGTTAGTATGCTTGAAGTATTATTGCTTTTATGTCAATATTAAACTTTTATCTTGAATCTTTCGGATCTGAATATTCGTACCACAATTAAGAGGGTTACATTAAAAAAATTATACCAAGTAGCATTCCGCATCAAAAATTCTGTTTTTATCATTTACCTACTCGAGGACGAGCAGGAATTAAGCTTGGGGATGCTTGATACGTCTTCAACGTATCTATAATTTTGGATTGCTTCATGCTATATTATATTATGTTTTGGATGATTAATGGGCTTTGTTATACACTTTTATATTATTTTTGGGACTAACCTATTAACTGGAGGCCCAACCCAGAATTGCTGTTTTTTGCCTATTTCAGATTTTCACAGAAAAAGAATATCAAACGGAGTCCAAACGGAATGAAACCTTCGGGAACGTGATTTTCGGAACGAACGTGATCCAGAGGACTTGGACCCTACGTCAAGACATCAACCAGGAAGGCACGAGGTACGGGGGCGCGCCTACCCCCCTAGGCGCGCCCTCCACCCTCGTGGGGCCCACGTTGCTCCACCGACGTACTTCTTCCTCCTATATATACCTACGTACCCCCAAACTACCAGAGACGGAGCCAAAAACCTAATTCCACCGCCGCAACCTTCTGTACCTGTGAGATCCCATCTTGGGGCCTTTTCCGGAGCTCCGCCGGAGGGGGCATCGATCACGGAGGGCTTCTACATCAACACCATAGCCTCTCCGATGATGTGTGAGTAGTTTACCTCAGACCTTCAGGTCCATAGATATTAGCTAGATGGCTTCATCTCTCTTTTTGGATCTCAATACAAAGTTCTCCATGATTCTCGTGGAAATCTATTCGATGTAATCTTCTTTTGCAGTGTGTTTGTTGAGACCGATGAATTGTGGGTTTATGATCAAGTTTATCTATGAACAATATTTGAATCTTCTATGAATTATTTTATGTATGATTGGTTATCTTTGCAAGTCTCTTCGAATTATTAGTTTGGTTTGGCCTACTAGATTGATCTTTCTTGCAATGGGAGAAGTGCTTAGCTTTGGGTTCAATCTTGTGGTGTCCTTTCCCAATGACAGTAGGGGCAGCAAGGCACATATTGTATTGTTGCCATCGAGGATAACAAGATGGGGTTTATATCATATTGCATGAGTTTATCCCTCTACATCATGCCATCTTACTTAAAGCGTTGCTCTATTCTTTTGAACTTAATACTCTAGATGCATGCTGGATAGCGGTCGATGTGTGGAGTAATAGTAGTAGATGCAGGCAGGAGTCGGTCTACTTGTCGCGGACGTGATGCCTATATACATGATCATACCTAGATATTCTCATAACTATGCTCAATTCTATCAATTTCTCAACAGTAATTTGTTTACCCACCATAATACTTATGCTCTCGAGAGAAGCCACTAGTGAAACCTATGCCCCCAGGTCTATTTTCCATCATATTAATCTCCCGGCAACAAGCTATTTCTGGCACTGTTTATTTTGCTTTCTTTACTTTGCATCTTTATCATAAAAATACCAAAAATATTATCTTATCATATCTATCAGATCTCACTTTTGTAAGTGACCGTGAAGGGATTGACAACCCATTTATTGCGTTGGTTGTGAGGATTTTATTTGTTTGTGTAGGTGTGAGGGACTCATGCGTGGCCTCCTACTAGATTGATACCTTGGTTCTCAAAAACTAAGGGAAATACTTACGCTACTTTGCTGCATCATCCTTTCCTCTTCAAGGGAAAACTAACACAGTGCTCAAGAGGTAGCAAGCTCTCATGTAGAAATACTCGCCTTTGCTGGCGTCCCATGTCTTGGCCGGTGTTTTCCATAACATGTCTAACTCCTCTTGAAGTAGCCCTAGATACATATTAATATTATTTCCTGGTTGTCGGCCCTTGAATCAGCATGCTCATGTGAATGTACTTCGACTTCATGCACAACTAGGGGGGAGGTTGGACATCCATACAAACACGGGCCATGTGCTATGGTTGGTGTTCTAGTTGCCAAACGGATTCATGCCATTGGTACACATGCCGAGCATGATGTTCCTTGCATCACATTCGAAATACCGATAGAAGCCGTTCAACGCTCTCCACTGGCTTCCATCCTTGACGTGTCTCAGCTTCGGATCATCTCCATCGTCGGGCTTCTTCCTCTCCGCGTGCCAGCACATGAGCTTTGCTTCCTTGGGATCTACGAAATACCGCTGGAGACGAGGAGTGATCGGTAAGTACTATACAACTTTCTGGGGACATTTCTTCCCAGCCTTCTTGTATCCAGAAGCATTGCACACCGCACAGCTTGTTTTTTCCACGTGCTCCTTCCGATAAATTATGCAATCGTTGATGCATGCATGGTATCTAACGTGCGACAGATCAAGAGGGCCCATGATCTTCTTGGCCTCATCCACACTAGTAGGACATAGATTCCATGCAGGAAGAACATCCTTTAGGTACTTGAGATGCTCATCGAGGCTAGTGTCGGTCCATTTGTTTTTAGCCTTTGTCTTCAGGAGTTGGAGCATGAAACTCAAGCGGGTCACCTCAGGATTGCAACCACCATACAATGGAGTGTTCGAGTCTACCACCAGTTGCTACAGCTTACCCTCCTCTCTAGAAGCAGCTCTCTCAGTACTTGTCTCCTTGTGAAGCAGTGCTTAAACATGAGGGTCCTGCATGATTGAACTTAGTACCGACAAACTCTGCGGCGTGGAGTTCACGTTCTCTCCGCCTCCATGTCCGGCCCCTTCTCGATAGCCATGTCCGACCCCTTCTCCTCCGCCATGTCCGGCCCCTTCTCTGCCGCCATGTCCGGCTGAAGGAAATATGCCCTAGAGGCAATAATAAAGTTATTATTTTATTTCCTTATATCATGATAAATGTTATTGTTCATGCTAGAATTGTATTATCCGGAAACATAATACTTGTGTGAATACATAGACAAACTAAACGTCACTAGTATGCCTCTACTTGACTAGCTCGTTAATCAAAGATGGTTATGTTTCCTAACTATAGACATGTGTTGTCATTTGATTAACGGGATCACATTATTAGGAGAATGATGTGATTGACATGACCCATTCCATTAGCTTAGCACCCGATCGTTTAGTATGTTGCTATTGCTTTCTTCATGACTTATACATATTCCTATGAATATGAGATTATGCAACTCCCGTTTGCCGGAGGAACACTTTGTGTGCTACCAAACGTCACAACGTAACTGGGTGATTATAAAGGAGCTCTACAGGTGTCTCCAAAGGTACATGTTGGGTTGGCGTATTTCGAGATTAGGATTTTTCACTCCGATTGTCGGAGAGGTATCTCTGGGCCCTCTCGGTAATGCACATCACATAAGCCTTGCAAGCATTGCAACTAATGAGTTAGTTGTAAGATGATGTATTACGAAACGAGTAAAGAGACTTGCCGGTAACGAGATTGAACTAGGTACTGAGAAACCAACGATCGAATCTCGGGCAAGTAACATACCGATGACAAAGGGAACAAAGTATGTTGTTATGCGGTCTGACCGATAAAAGATCTTCGTAGAATATGTGGGAGCCAATATGAGCATCCAGGTTCCGCTATTGGTTATTGACCGGAGGCATGTCTCGGTCATGTCTACATTGTTCTCGAACCCGTAGGGTCCGCACACTTAACGTTACGATGACAGTTTCATTATGAGTTTATATATTTTGATGTACCGAAGTTAGTTCGGAGTCCCGGATGTGATCACGGACATGACGAGGAGTCTCGAAATGGTCGAGACATAAAGATTGATATATTGGAAGCCTATGTTTGGACATCAGAAGTGTTCCGGGTGAAATCGGCATTTTACCGGAGTACCGGGAGGTTACCGGAACCCCCCGGTAACCTAATGGGCCTTAATGGGCCTAGTGGAGGAAGAGGAGAGGAGGCCTAGGGGCTGCCGCGCGCCCCTCCCTCCCCAGTCCGAATTGGACAAGGAGAGGGGGCAGCGCCCCCCTTTCCTTTCTTCCCTCTCTTCCTTCTTCCCCAAGTCCTAATCCAACTAGGGAATGGGGGGGGGAGTCCTACTCCCAGTAGGAGTAGGACTCCTCCTGCGCGCCTCCTCCTATGGCCGGCTGCACCCCCCTTGGCTCCTTTATATACGGGGGCAGGGGGCACCCCTAGACACACAATTTGATCTCTAAGATCGTTCTCTTAGCCGTGTGCGGTGCCCCCTTCCACCATAGTCCTCGATAATATTGTAGTGGTGCTTAGGCGAAGCCCTGCGACAGTAGAACATCAAGATCATCACGACGCCATCGTGCTGACGGAACTCTTCCCCTACACTTTGCTGGATCGGAGTCTGGGGATCGTCATCGGGCTGAACGTGTGCTAAAACTCGGAGGTGCCATAGTTTCGGTGCTTGATCGGTCGGGCCGTGAAGACGTACGACTACATCAACCGCGTTGTCATAACGCTTCCGCTGTTGGTCTACGAGGGTACTTAGATCACACTCTCCCCTCTCTTTGCTATGCATCACCATGATCCTGCGTGTGCGTAGGAATTTTTTTGAAATTACTACGTTCCCCAACAGTGGCATCCGAGCCTAGGTTTTATGCGTTGATGTTATATGCACGAGTAGAACACAAGTGAGTTGTGGGCGATATAAGTCATACTGCTTACCAGCATGTCATACTTTGGTTCGGCGGTATTGTTGGACGAAGCGGCCCGGACCGACATTACGCATACGCTTACGCGAGACCGGTTCTCCCGACGTGCTTTGCACAAAGGTGGCTAGCGGGTGTCAGTTTCTCCATCTTTAGTTGAACCAAGTGTGGCTACGCCCGGTCCTTGCGAAGGTTAAAACAACACCAAGTTGACAAACTATCGTTGTGGTTTTGATGCGTAGGTAAGAACGGTTCTTGCTAAGCCCGTAGCAGCCACGTAAAACTTGCAACAACAAAGTAGAGGACGTCTAACTTGTTTTTGCAGGGCATGTTGTGATGTGATATGGTCAAGACATGATGCTAAATTTTATTGTATGAGATGATCATGTTTTGTAACTGAGTTATCGGCAACTGGCAGGAGCCATATGGTTGTCGCTTTATTGTATGCAATGCAATTGCGCTGTAATGCTTTACTTTATCACTAAGCGGTAGCGATAGTTGTGGAAGCATAAGATTGGCAAGACGACAACGATGCTACGATGATGATCAAGGTGTCGCGCTGGTGACGACGGTGATCATGACGGTGCTTCGAAGATGGATTACACAAGCACAAGATGATGATGGCCATATCATATCACTTATATTGATTGCATGTGATGTTTATCTTTTATACATCTTATCTTGCTTTGATTGATGGTAGCATTTTAAGATGATCTCTCACTAATTATCAAGAAGTGTTCTCCCTGAGTATGCACCGTTGCGAAAGTTCTTCGTGCTAAGACACCACGTGATGATCGGGTGTGATAGGCTCTACGTTCAAATACAACGGGTGCAAAACAGTTGCACACGCGGAATACTCAAGTTATACTTGACGAGCCAAGCATATACAGATATGGCCTCGGAACACGGAGACCGAAAGGTCGAGCGTGAATCATATAGTAGATATGATCAACATAGTGATGTTCACCAATGAAACTACTCCATCTCACGTGATGATCGGACATGGTTTAGTTGATTTGGATCACGTGATCACTTAGAGGATTAGAGGGATGTCTATCTAAGTGGGAGTTCTTTAGTAATATGATTAATTGAACTTAAATTTATCATGAACTTAGTACCTGATAGTATCTTGCTTGTTTATGTTTGATTGTAGATAGATGGCCCGTGCTGTTGTTCCATTGAATTTTAATGCGTTCCTTGAGAAAGCAAAGTTGAAAGATGATGGTAGCAATTACACGGACTGGGTCCGTAACTTGAGGATTATCCTCATTGCTGCTCAGAAGAATTACGTCCTGGAAGCACCGCTGGGTGCCAGGCCTGCTGCTGGAGCAACACCAGATGTTATGAACGTCTGGCAGAGCAAAGCTCATGACTACTCGATAGTTCAGTGTGCCATGCTTTACGGCTTAGAATCGGGACTTCAACGATGTTTTGAACGTCATGGAGCATATGAGATGTTCCAGGAGTTGAAGTTAATATTTCAAGCAAATGCTCGGATTGAGAGATATGAAGTCTCCAATAAGTTCTATAGCTGCAAGATGGAGGAGAACAGTTCTGTGAGTGAGCATATACTCAAAATGTCTGGGTATAATAATCACTTGATTCAATTGGGAGTTAATCTTCCAGATGATTGCGTCATTGACAGAATTCTCCAATCACTGCCACCTAGCTACAAGAGCTTCATGATGAACTATAATATGCAAGGGATGAATAAGACTATTCCCGAGCTCTTTGCAATGCTGAAAGCTGCGGAGGTAGAAATCAAGAAGGAGCATCAAGTGTTGATGGTCAACAAGACCACTAGTTTCAAGAAAAAGGGCAAAGGGAGGAAGAAGGGGAACTTCAAAAAGAACAGCAAGCAAGTTGCTTCTCAAGAGAAGAAACCCAAATCTGGACCTAAGCTTGAAACTGAGTGCTTCTACTGCAAGCAGACTGGTCACTGGAAGCGGAACTGCCCCAAGTATTTGGCGGATAAGAAGGATGGCAAGGTGAACAAAGGTATATGTGATATACATGTTATTGATGTGTACCTTACTAATGCTCGCAGTAGCACCTGGGTATTTGATACTGGTTCTATTGCTAACATTTGGAACTCGAAACAGGGACTACAGATTAAGCGAAGATTGGCTAAGGACGAGGTGACGATGCACGTGGGAAATGGTTCCAAAGTCGATGTGATCGCGGTCGACACGCTACCTCTACATCTACCTTCGGGATTAGTATTAGACCTAAATAATTGTTATTTGGTGCCAGCTTTGAGCATGAACATTATATCTGGATCTTGTTTGATTCGAGACGGTTATTCATTTAAATCAGAGAATAATGGTTGTTCTATTTATATGAGTAAAATCTTTTATGGTCATGCACCCATGAAGAATGGTCTATTCTTATTAAATCTTGATAGCAGTGACACACACATTCATAATGTTGAAGCCAAAAGATGCAGAGTTGATAATGATAGTGCAACTTTTTTGTGGCACTGCCGTTTAGGTCATATCGGTATAAAGCGCATGAAGAAACTCCATACTGATGGAATTTTGGAACCACTTGATTATGAATCACTTGGTACTTGCGAACCGTGCCTTATGGGTAAGATGATAAAAACACCGTTCTCTGGTACTATGGAGAGAGCAACAGATTTTTTGGAGATCAAACATACAGATGTATGTGGTCCGATGAATGTTGAGGCTCGTGGCGGATATCATTATTTTCTCACCTTCACAGATGACTTAAGCAGATATGGGTATATCTACTTAATGAAACATAAGTCTGAAACATTTGAAAAGTTCAAAGAATTTCAGAGTGAAGTTGAAAATCATCGTAACAAGAAAATAAAATTCCTACGATCTGATCATGGAGGAGAATATTTGAGTTACGAGTTTGGTGTACATTTGAAACAATGCGGAATAGTTTCGCAACTCACGCCACCCGGAACACCACAGCGTAATGGTGTGTCCGAACGTCGTAATCGTACTTTACTAGATATGGTGCGATCTATGATGTCTCTTACTGATTTACCACTATCGTTTTGGAGGTATGCTTTAGAGACGGCCGCACTCACGTTAAATAGGGCACCATTAAAATCCGTTGAGACGATGCCTTATGAACTGTGGTTTGGCAAGAAACCAAAGTTGTAGTTTCTGAAAGTTTGGGGCTGCGATGCTTATGTGAAAAAGCTTCAACCTGATAAGCTCGAACCCAAATCATAGAAATGTGTCTTCATAGGATATCCAAAGGAAACTATTGGATACACCTTCTATCACAGATCCGAAGGCAAGACTTTTGTTGCTAAATTCGGAAACTTTCTAGAGAAGGAGTTTCTCTCGAAAGAAGTGAGTGGGAGGAAAGTAGAACTTGATGAGGTAACTGTACCTGCTCCCTTATTGGAAAGTAGTACATCACAGAAACCGGTTTCTGTGACACCTACACCAATTAGTGAGGAAGCTAATGATGATGATCATGAAACTTCAGAACAAGATACTACTGAACCTCGTAGATCAACCAGAGTAAGATCCGCACCAGAGTGGTACGGTAATCCTGTTCTGGAAGTCATGCTACCAGATCATGATGAACCTACGAACTATGGAGAAGCGATGGTGAGCCCAGATTCCGCAAAATGGCTTGAAGCCATGAAATCTGAGATGGGATCCATGTATGAGAACAAAGTGTGGACTTTGGTTGACTTGCCAAAAGATCGGCAAGCAATTGAGAATAAATGGATCTTCAAGAAGAAGACTAACGCTGACGGTAATGTTACTGTCTACAAAGCTCGACTTGTCGCAAAAGGTTTTCGACAAGTTCAAGGGATTGACTACGATGAGACCTTCTCACCCGTAGCGATGCTTAAGTCTGTCCGAATCATGTTAGAAATTGCCACATTTTATGATTATGAAATTTGGCAGATGGATGTCAAAACTGCATTCCTGAATGGATTTCTGGAAGAAGAGTTGTATATGATGCAGCCGGAAGGTTTTGTCGATCCAAAGGGAGCTAACAAAGTGTGCAAGCTCCAGCGATCCATTTATGGACTGGTGCAAGCCTCTCGGAGTTGGAATAAACGCTTTGATAGTGTGATCAAAGCATTTGGTTTTGTACAGACTTTTGGAGAAGCCTGTATTTACAAGAAAGTGAGTGGGAGCTCTGTAGCATTTCTGATATTATATGTAGATGACATATTACTAATCGTAAATGATATAGAATTTCTGGATAGCATAAAGGGATACTTGAATAAGAGTTTTTCAATGAAAGACCTCGGTGAAGCTGCTTACATATTGGGCATTAAGATCTATAGAGATAGATCAAGACGCTTAATTGGACTTCCACAAAGCACATACCTTGACAAAGTTTTGAAGAAGTTCAAAATGGATCAAGCAAAGAAAGGATTCTTGCCTGTTTTACAAGGTGTGAAATTGAGTAAGACTCAATGCCCGACCAATGCAGAAGATAGAGAGAAAATGAAAAATGTTCCCTATGCTTCAGCCATAGGCTCTATCATGTATGCAATGTTGTGTACCAGACTCAATGTGTGTCTTGCTATAAGTCTAGCAGGGAGGTACCAAAGTAATCCAGGAGTGGATCACTGGACAGCGGTCAAGAACATCCTGAAATACCTGAAAAGGACTAAGGATATGTTTCTCATATATGGAGGTGACAAAGAGCTCATCGTAAATGGTTACGTTGATGCATGCTTTGACACTGATCCGGACGATTCTAAATCGCAAACTGGATACGTGTTTACATTAAACGGTGGAGCTGCCAGTTGGTGCAGTTCTAAACAAAGCATTGTGGCGGGATCTACATGTGAAGCGGAGTACATAGCTGCTTCGGAAGCAGCAAACGAAGGAGTCTGGATGAAGGAGTTCATATCCGATCTAGGTGTCATACCTAGTGCATCGGGTCCAATGAAAATCTTTTGTGACAATACTGGTGCAATTGCCTTGGCAAAGGAATCCAGATTTCACAAGAGAACCAAGCACATCAAGAGACGCTTCAATTCCATCCGGGATCTAGTCCAGGTGGGAGACATAGAGATTTGCAAGATACCTACGGATCTGAATGTAGCAGACCCATTGACTAAGCCTCTTCCACGAGCAAAACATGATCAGCACCAAAGCTCCATGGGTGTTAGAATCATTACTGTGTAATCTAGATTATTGACTCTAGTGCAAGTGGGAGATTGAAGGAAATATGCCCTAGAGGCAATAATAAAGTTATTATTTTATTTCCTTATATCATGATAAATGTTTATTGTTCATGCTAGAATTGTATTATCCGGAAACATAATACTTGTGTGAATACATAGACAAACTAAACGTCACTAGTATGCCTCTACTTGACTAGCTCGTTAATCAAAGATGGTTATGTTTCCTAACTATAGACATGTGTTGTCATTTGATTAACGGGATCACATTATTAGGAGAATGATGTGATTGACATGACCCATTCCATTAGCTTAGCACCCGATCGTTTAGTATGTTGCTATTGCTTTCTTCATGACTTATACATATTCCTATGACTATGAGATTATGCAACTCCCGTTTAACGGAGGAACACTTTGTGTGCTACCAAACGTCACAACATAACTGGGTGATTATAAAGGAGCTCTACAGGTGTCTCCAAAGGTACATGTTGGGTTGGCGTATTTCGAGATTAGGATTTGTCACTCCGATTGTCGGAGAGGTATCTCTGGGCCCTCTCGGTAATGCACATCACATAAGCCTTGCAAGCATTGCAACTAATGAGTTAGTTGTGAGATGATGTATTACGAAACGAGTAAAGAGACTTGCCGGTAATGAGATTGAACTAGGTACTGAGATACCGACGATTGAATCTCGGGCAAGTAACATACCGATGACAAAGGGAACAAAGTATGTTGTTATGCGGTCTGACCGATAAAAGATCTTCGTAGAATATGTGGGAGCCAATATGAGCATCCAGGTTCCGCTATTGGTTATTGACCGGAGACATGTCTCGGTCATGTCTACATTGTTCTCGAACCCGTAGGGTCCGCACGCTTAACGTTATGATGACAGTTTCATTATGAGTTTATATATTTTGATGTACTGAAGTTAGTTCGGAGTCCCGGATGTGATCACGGACATGACGAGGAGTCTCGAAATGGTCGAGACATAAAGATTGATATATTGGAAGCCTATGTTTGGACATCGGAAGTGTTCCGGGTGAAATCGGCATTGTACCGGAGTACCGGGAGGTTACCGGAACCCCCCCGGTAACCTAATGGGCCTTAATGGGCCTAGTGGAGGAAGTGGAGAGGAGGCCTAGGGGCTGCCGCGCGCCCCTCCCCCCCAAGTCCGAATTGGACAAGGAGGGGGGGCGGCGCCCCCCTTTCCTTTCTTCCCTCTCTTCCTTCTTCCCCAAGTCCTAATGCAACTAGGGAAAGGGGGGGAGTCCTACTCCCGGTAGGAGTAGGACTTCTCCTGCACGCCTCCTCCTATGGCCGGCCGCACCCCCCTTGGCTCCTTTATATACGGGGGCAGGGGGCACCCCTAGACACACAAGTTGATCTCTAAGATCGTTCTCTTAGCCGTGTGCGGTGCCCCCTTCCACCATAGTCCTCGATAATATTGTAGTGGTGCTTAGGCGAAGCCCTGCGACAGTAGAACATCAAGATCGTCACCACGCCGTTGTGCTAACGGAACTCTTCCCCGACACTTTGCTGGATCGGAGTCCGGGGATCGTCATCGGGCTGAACGTGTGCTAAAACTCGGAGGTGCCGTAGTTTCGGTGCTTGATCGGTCGGGCCGTGAAGACGTACGACTACATCAACTGCGTTGTCATAACGCTTCCGCTGTCGGTCTACGAGGGTACATAGATCACACTCTCCCCTCTCGTTGCTATGCATCACCATGATCTTGCGTGTGCGTAGGAATTTTTTTGAAATTACTTCGTTCCCCAACACCGGCCTCTTCCCTGCCGCCATTATCGATCATCTCTTCGTCTTGCCCCGTGTCATCATTGCCTGCCTCGTCGGCGTCCTCAACATCATCATCCTCATCTTCAATTATCCATCGAGTATAGCCATCCATGAAACCAATCATGAGCAGGTGTGCTTCGACACGACCATCGTCATAGGGGTCGAGCCAAACTATTCCTTTGCATCTTCGACATGGACATAAAACCTCTGTCAGGTTATTTTCTTTCATGTCCTGCACCGCTGACCGCAACCACCTGTCCACCATCGTTCCACTGACCATCATGAACGCATGCACGGTAATAATAAACAAATTGATTATAAAAATGCGTGCATGCATCAAAGTGATCATACAAAAATTTGGCATGACCTTCCCTAAAAATAGGATATATAGATCTAGAGTTTGCCCAGAATTCGCCGAAACGAAAATAAATTGACATTTCGGCAAAACATAGGCAACTCACAAGCACAATTCGGCGTCAACTCATGCCACACACACAATTTCCATCATATCGCCTGATTATCATATTGCACACACATACACATATTTCTATTCTTGCAAAAGCATGAATTTTTAATCACCTATCTCGAGATCGAGCACACGGTGGAGATGATGATGTAGTAGGGAGATCAATTGTGGACAAAGCTCTTCTTGACAAAGCTAGACTCTAGTTAGGGGGTACATAGGTCACATCACTAAATGCTACATCTACCTAGCTAGCTAATTTGGGAGGAGACAACTTTAACTAGTGGAGGGGGAAGGAAAAAGAGAAAGGAGATGCATTAATGGAGGTGGTGTAGTTATCTAGGAGTAATAAAGAGAGAGAAAGGTAGGTAGAAGAAGGAGAGTAATGGGGGAGAAGTAGTGAGGAAGAAGCAAAGTGAAGGAGAGAGGAGGTGGGAGGTGGGGAAAGTGAGGAAGAGAGGATGGGGGAGGGGGTGGGGAGTGAAAAAGGTGGTATATGCTGCGCCTTAGCAATAGCGCAGCTGATAAACCGCGCTACTACTAAAGTAATAGCAGCAGCGCGCTTATGGCACACGCGCTACTGCTAAGCGGGGCCCATCGTGTGGCCAGTTTCAAAATTAGCGGTAGCTTCACCCAAAAAAGCGTGCTACTAATATTACTTTATCAGTAGCGCGGTTATCTCGAGCGCGTTACTGCCAAACCTAGGGTGGCGGGAACTGTCGGTCGATTTTAGTAGTAGCGTGGTTCCACCGAACCGCGCTACTGCTAACAGGGTAGCATTAGCGCATGTTTTTCTCCCGTGCTACTGATAATTAGTAGTAGCGCTTTTTTTAAACCACGCTGCTGGTAAGATTCCGCGTATAAGGTTTTCCCTAGTAGTGGAGAGATGGTCTCCAGTTCATCCAAGTTGATGGGTATTGAAGTCGATTTGTGAAAGTTGATCTTGAGCCCAATTGAGGATGCATAATCAGTGAGAATCTCTTTGAATAATGTGATTTGGTGAGGGCACGCAGGCAGGACAAGGATGGTGTCATCGGCATATTGAATAAGTGGGTAATCAGACATCGCAACACATGGGAAAGGTAGGTCAATTTTACCCTGTTTGAAGGCATCATTGATACCAGCCTGAAGAAGATCCGCAGCAAGCACGAAAATGAGGGGACAGAGCGGGTCTCCTTGGCGCACTCCACTGTGGCAATGGAATTTCCGTCCCGACACACCATTGAGCAACATCGATGAATGACAAGAGGAGAAGATGCTTTTGATCCATGCAATTCATTTGGCATTAAAACCCATATGGCGCATGATCTTAATCATAGCCTCATGGTTAATGGTGTCGAATGCCTTGGCAAAATACAGTTTGAGTAAGATGATTTTCCTCTTTGATGTTTGGCATTGATGGATGTATTAGAACGACCAGGCCAGACAATCCTGTATAGTAAGCCCTTTGATGAAACCGTATTGTTTACGGTGGACAAGTTGCAAGATGACCTGTTGGAGATGGTTGGCTAGCAATTTAGATACCAGCTTGAGGCAACAATTGAGAAGTGCAATCGGGCGGTAACCATTAACTGTTTCAGGTGAGGTAACCTTGGTAATGAGTGTGATCAACCCATTATTGATGCTTGTGAGATTAAGCGTTCCATCATGGAACTGGGAGCATAGGTTGTAGAAGTCATATTTTATGATAGGCCAGCATGCTTTGAGGAAAGAACCACTGAAGCCATCCGGGCTTGGGGCTCGATCAACAGGCATCTCTTTCACCACATCGTCAATCTCATCATGCGTAAAAGGATCGGTGA
This sequence comes from Triticum urartu, assembly GCF_003073215.2. Classification (NCBI taxonomy): domain Eukaryota; kingdom Viridiplantae; phylum Streptophyta; class Magnoliopsida; order Poales; family Poaceae; genus Triticum; species Triticum urartu. Next base: position 486,079,940 of record NC_053023.1, on the reverse strand, counting down.
GTTGACCTAGGTAGGTAGCTCTTCGGATGATAGTAGGAAGATCAAATCTCATCCTAGAGTGTGACGTCGTGCCTAGCCGACCCTTATAAGTTTGGAACAAAAGAGCTTCTTTTGCCAGGTGTTCATCAATTTGTTTTCCATCCTCATCATGGAGGCAGGCAATGTTGTTTCTACGGTACCTCTCGATGGCCACTGCTTGAAAGAACTTAGTGTTATCGTCTCCAAACTTGATCCAACGAATTGTACATCATTTTTTCCAGTATTGGTTCTGGTACTGAATGATACGTAACAAGTGTTTCTTGAGAATTCTTCTGAAGTTGGCCTCAGGGTTAGTCGAAGCACACTTATTCTCCAGTTCATCCAGATTAGCCAGGGTTTTATTAGAGTTTTCAATGGCAATGGAGAGACAAGAGATGTGTTTGCTCCAGTTTTTCAACGCGTATTTGTCGGTGTACAAAAGTAGGGGCCCTTCTGTACCCCTTTACTTGTGCACGGGCAGTCATAGCCACACCCGCGGCCGGGCTTGGCAGGGCAGAGGAAGAGAAGATACAAGGCTGTCGAGGCAGCACCCAAGCCAGAAGCATAAAGAACAGAGGGACAAGATGGGCTTCCCTCGGCAAGAGCCTTGCTGGGGCGGCCTGCATGGCCCCGGTAAGAGCCTTGCCGAGGAAACTTGCCCAACACCAGCAAGACTGCCACCCTTGAGCCTGAGAGTTATGACACCATCGACAACGTCAGGACCAAGGCTCGGGAGCGCCTGCATGGTGGCATGCAGATCTTTGAGAAAACCAAAGGCGTGCAGGCCTAGATGAGAACCAGAAGATGAAGACCTTCGGCAAGATCTTGTCGGGGACGACCGAAGACCCCCGGCAAGGCCCTTGTCGGGGACGCTCGCAAGCCCTCGGCAAGACCCTTGCCAGGATGCCCACGAGATCCCGGCAAGGCCCTTGCCAAGGGCGTTTGTGGGGCCGAGGCCAGGCCCGCACTTGCCAAAGCTTCGCTGCCCCGCACCCGTTCTGACGTGGCAACCAGCCTACCAACTAGGCATGCACTTGTGTGGCAGCATGCAGCTTCTAGGCCAACCAGCCAAGCACCTGCGTGGTGACATGTAGATCTTCGTGAAGACCCTGCCACCGCACCAGCTCAGCAGCCAGCCAGCCGGTGTGGTACTGCATGCCTCGTCACCTTGGATGCGTGTCGAAGCAAGGCGAGGCGGCGGTGGATGAGATGAGCTTCTTTACCATCCCCGATAAAGCAAGAGTACACATAGGCGGCGCATTAAATGCGTTTGTCCTATGATGTCAGGAGATAAACTTGTACACTATACATACCTTTCCACCTCCCGTGTGCCTGTGGCAACCCCTTTGACATATAAAAGGAGGCCCAAGGCATACTGGGAGAGGATTCAGACTTTTTGGACTAGGCATGCACCGCAGCTAGTTCAAGAGCTCAAGAACACTAAATACACACAAAGCAGGATTAGGGTTTTACGCATCGCTTGCGGCCCGAACCTGGGTAAAAATCCCACCGAGTTGATCTTCTAGACCCGCTCTTTGCACAGCCCCACGCCCCGCAACCATAGAAGGGATTCCGTCGAGGGATCCCTAGGTGTCGTTCCAGAACCCCGACATCTTTGGCACGCCAGGCAGGGGCGCTGAGGCTGTGAAAATTTGGTTTTGAAGCCAACTCATCGACTCCTTCGTCATGATGGCTCCCAAGAAGAAGGCGATCACGGCGGTCGGCTCGTCTGGGGCCGAACCACCCGTCCCAGCATGGGCAGGCGATGGAGCGGTCGCGGATGGTGGCGGAGACGTGGCCCGCGAGCATCCATGACACTCTAGCAATCGAAGCTAGGCGAGCGGCGTCGTGCGTGCCCGAGATGACGAGCCGCGCGCCGCTGGGCCCGGGGGCGGGGCTGTGCTGCCCACGGGCGGTGCGACGACCTCCTGGACACCCCAGCAGGTGCCCGCTCCGCGACCTTCCCAGGCCGCGCGTGATGAGAAATGCCACGACGTCGGTGCCTCCGGACACCGCCACAGGAAGAGCCCTTTGCGTCACTCTCAAGACGTACCAGGCCGGCATGCGCGCCCCAGACGCTGGTGTAAACGGTGCATGACAGCGAGACCATGATAGAGCTCCTTCTAACGTGGTTAGAAGTCAGGGCGTGTCACCGTGCACACAACTTTCGCCTCCACCCATGCCAGCGGAAGCGTTGGCACACGTGCAACTACTCCTCGACTTCCCTCCAGCAGCGGAGAAGCTCGACGAGTGGAGGGCCACCCTTCGAAGCCTCGTCAGCTTCGCCAACAAAGATGAGCCGCGCCTAGTGGGACCCTCGTGCTGGCGTTCTATCGAGCCGGCGCATGCCGACGGTGGGGGGACCGGGGACGCTGCAACCATGGTGCACTCCCCTGCCCCACGACCGCGATAGCAGCCGCCGGCTCGCCGGGCCGATGCCCTCGACAACGTTTCTACAATGTTGTCTAACCCGCGAGCCCACCGCGACCAACGTCAAGTCCTTCAGGAGCGAGCTCAGGAAGACGCTCGGACCACTATCGAGCGGCAGCGAGACACGCGCCATCAGTTAGATAGGCATGCGGGACCCACTGTGGACCTCCTAGCGTCGAGGGGTGCCGGTGACCTACCTTATGAGGTGGGTTGTCCAGCCTTCACCTGTGAGCTACGGCATTTCTAGTGGCCCACCCACCGCATGTTCAAGCCTGAGGTCGGAGAAAAATACAAAGGCAAGACTCACCCGTCGGAGTTCCTCAGCATCTACACCATCGTGATGCAAGCTGCCGGTGCTCGCGGCGATAAGGTGCTTGCCAATTATTTCCCGTTGGCACTTAAGCCCAACGTCATGTCATCGTGGATGCACCTGCCAGTGGATTCCATCTCTTCTTGGTCAGATCTGTGCCACGAGTTTGTTGGTGCCTTTACCGGAGGCCACCAAGCTCCTGGCCAGGCGACTGATTTGCATGTCATCCCCTAGAAGGATGGCGAGTCCCTGCACAAGTACATAAAAAGGTTCAACCATGTGCAGTACAACATCCCAGATGTTCATCCCACCGCTGTCATCAGTGCATTCCATCAAAATGTGGGCAACTGCAACATGTGCGAGGAGCTGGCGATGAACAAGGTTAAGGATGTAGCCGAGCTGTATGTTCTGGCCGATAGGTGCGCTCGGGCTGAAGAAGGAAGGAAGTACCCCCGTGAAGATGCCGGTGCGGAAACCGACTCCACAGATGAAGACGCTGTCGCCCCGGCAAAGAAGGGCCGATGCCAGAACATGAAGTGCAAGGGCAAGACCATGCTTGTCGTCGAGGAATCCGGCAACCCCGGCGCCGCCAAGAAGACCAAGGTTGACGACCCCGGGAAGGAAGTTGCCGGGTGCGCCACCTGCCGGGCTTGGTGGCTGCCGAGAAGCCAGGAGGCTCCGACAAGCAGTATTGCAAGATCCACCGCACCAAAGGCCATGATCTCCAGAATTGCTGGCAGGTTGAGCTGCTTGCAGAGAAGCAGAAAGCTGAATATGAGAGGCGTGACAAGGAGAAGGGCCAGGATGGTTCTGAGGGGTCCGGCAAGAAGCATGGCGGTTGAGGAGGCCGCCGCGACAAGGATAATCAACAAGCGAGGCCCGCTCGGGGCTGCGACAAGAAGGAGGAAGATGATGATCATGATGAGGAAAACGAGTCCGGCGAGCACGAGTTCCAGAAAGCAACGGAGGTCATGTGCGTCGACGGTGGTGCCTCGCTGCACACGTCTCACTGCCAACTGAAGCAGCGGGCGCATGAAGTCACTGCGACGGAGCCATCGTTCGACGCCCAGAGGCCACTGAAGTGGTCCAACACGCCTATTATGTTTGACATCGAGGATCACCCTGACTGCACAAGTGCGGTCGGGTGTTTGCCATTGTTGGTTTCCCCAACAATACGCAACCTCAAGGTGACGAAAATACTAGTTGACGGTGGGGCCGGTCTGAACTTGATCTCGCCTGCTATGATCGAAAGGCTGCAGATCCCCAATGGAGATCTCAAGGAGACGGGCATGTTTTAAGGGGTCAATCCGGGGAGGAGTCGGCCGAAGGGAAAAGTCACGTTGCCCGTCACATTTGGGGGCGAGCTGAACTATCAGACAGAGAAGATCATTTTTGATGTTGCCAAGATCCCCTTGCCTTATAATGGGATCCTTGGCCGCCCAACACGGGCCAAGTTTATGGCGACATCACATTACGCTTACAACACGTTGAAGATGCCCGGGCCGATGAGCATCATCACCATCACCTCTGACAAGAAGGACGCGCTTATCTGCGCCGACCAACTCTACCGGTAGGCAGTTGCAGCGGCTGCCGCCAAGACCTCTACCTCTTCCGGCAAGGCCCCATCCGGCAAGACTTCCGACCGCGACAAGGAATCCTACACCTCCTCCGGCAAACACGCCTCTTCGGAGCACCGCGTTACCGTTGAGGACATGCCAGAGAGCTCCGCCAGTGGGAGCAAGAGGTCCAAGGCAGCCCTGCTAGAAACTAAGAAGGTGCCCGTCAAGGAGGATGGCACGGGTAGATCTTTTACCATAAGCCCCACCCTCGAAAGCAAATAGGAAAGCGCGCTCGTCACCTTCCCACAGGCGAATGTCGACGTGTTTGCATGGCAAGCATCCGACATCCCCGGCGTTCCCAAGGAGGTGATTGAGCACCACCTTGCTGTCTGTCCCCATGTGTAGCCCATCAAGCAGAAGGTCAGAAAGCAAGCTTTGGAGCGACAAGAGTTCATCATCGAAGAGATCAGGAAGTTTGAGGCGGCATGCTTGGTCAAAGGAGTGCTCCACCCCACGTGGTTGGCCAATCCAGTGATAGTGCGTAAGGCAAATGGGAAGTGGAGGCTGTGTACTGACTACACAAATATCAATAAGGCCTGTCCAAAGGATCCTTTCCCTTTACCACACATTGACCAGATAGTGGACTCCACTGCCGGGTGTGACCTGCTGTCAATCCTTGACGCCTGCTCAGGGTACCACCAGATCATCATGATGAAGGAAGACGAAGAGAAAACTACGTTCATCACCCCATGTGGTACATACTATTTCGTATAGATGCCTTTCGGGTTGAAGAGTGCGGGTTTGACATTTTCCCGGGCGGTCCAAATTGGTTTTGAGCCCCAGCAGCATAGAAATATGGAAGCCTATATGGATGATATAGTAGTCAAAACCAAAGACAAGGCCACGCTCGTGCAAGATCTGGACGAAACATTTGCCAACCTACGCAAGATCAACCTCAAGCTCAACCCGGAGAAGTGTGTGTTTGGCGTCCCATCCAGCAAACTTCTTGGGTTCTTTGTGTATCAACGTGGAATCGAGGCAAATCCTGACAAGATCAAAGCAATTGAGCAAATTGAGGTGCCAAGATGAGTCAAAGATGTCCGTAGGCTTGCCGTCTGCGTTGCTGCTCTAAGTAGGTTCATCTCCAAATCTGCTGAGCGCGCCCTCCCCTTCTTAAAAGTTTTGAATAAGGCAGGTCCAATGAAATGGACTCCGGAGGCAGAGGCAACACTGCAAGATTTGAAGATGTACCTCTCCTCCACGCCAATACTAGTCGCACCTAAACCGCAAGAGCCTTTGCTGCTATATCTAGTGGAAATGAATCAAGTGGTTAGTGTTGTGCTAGTGGCACAGAGAGAATTTGAGGAAGAAGCAATGGTAGTAGCAGAGCCTTCAGATGATAAGCCGGAGCTCTCCCCGGCAGGGCCTGATGCCGGCAAGGCAGGACCCCTGGCAGAGTCTGGTCCCAGCAAGATGGAGTCCGCGCAAGCAGGCGAAGTCGAACAGAAGAAGAAGGTGGTGCAGCACCCGGTTTATTTTGTCAGTTCCCTCTTACAAGGGGCTAGATCAAGATATTATGGCATACAGAAGCTACTTTTCGGCCTTCTTATGGCCTTGAGAAAGTTGCGTCACTACTTCCAAGTGCACGAGATCATCGTCGTCACACGCCTCCCTTTGCAACGAATCTTGCACAATCCGGATGCCACTGGGAGGATTGTGGAGTGGGCATTGGAACTGTCAAGCTTCGGCCTCAAATTTGAAAGCACTTAACAATCAAGAGCCGAGCCTTGGCAAAGTTCATAGCGGAATGGACTTCAATGCCAGACGAAGAAGTTCGAGAGACCGCCCTTCCTGGCAAGGAGACGAGCCATGATTGGATCATGTACTTTGATGGAGCTTTCTCGCTGCAAGGTGCTGGTGCCGGCGTGCTGCTCGTCGCACCCATTGGAGAACGTATCAAGTACGTGGTCTAGATGCACTTTCCCCGAGAAAAGTCAATGAACAACACGACGGAGTACGAGGGATTACTTGCCGGTCTTAGGATCGCAGCAGACCTCAGAATTAGGAAGCACATCATCAGAGGTGATTCGCAGCTCATCATCAGAGGTGATTCGCAGCTCATCGTCAAGCAAGTCAACAAGGATTACCAGAGCCCGTTGATGGAGGCTTATGTCGATGAGGTGAGGAATTTGGAAGAGCGTTTTGACGGTCTAGAAGCGGAGCATGTTCTCCGAGCAGAGAACAGCATTGCCGATGACTTGTCGAAACATGCTGCCCTCAAGTTGCCTGTGGAACCAGGTACCTTTGTGCTTCAATTGACCCATCCATCCATTGAGCCATCAGCAGGACATAACAAGTGAAGGAAGGCAGGCCCCGGCAAGTACTTTCCCGCCGAGCTCCCAGGAGCCGCCGGCAAAGACGTTGCCGGATGCCCCAAGCTTGCCGGCTTGCCAATGGTTCTTTGGTTGATCAGAACTGTAATGCCCCGGACACACCCGCCGGTGGTCGTTACTCCTGGCGGGATCTAGACTGGCCCCACAAATCAATACTAGTCTTTTCTGCGCACTTTGTCCTCACTCGTGCGCACCCGGGAGCAACTTCCCGGTCGGTCACCCATCCTGACACTACTCCAAGCTGAGCATGCTTAACTTTGGAGTTCTGTCCAAATGGGCTCCCGGAAAAGAAGGAATTCCTTATTGATATGAGTAGTCTATCATCCTTAATAAGCCAGGCCATCACATACACCCCCACTTAGAGGAACCGACGTCCTCGTCGGGCCACAAGAACGTTCCCTCTTGGCACATACGTCTGTGCATCCAGTCCGGTACATGTGCCATGCCGGGTGCCACGACGGGTCACAAACGTCATGAACAACACGACCGCGCACCTATCCGCAAACATCCGTGTAACCACGAGGGTCGACTCTGATACCAACTTGTAACGCCCCGGACACACCCGCCGGTGGTCGTTACTCCTGGCAGAATCTAGACTGGCCCCACAGATCAATACTAGTCTTTTCTGCGCACTTTGTCCTCACTCGTGCGCACCCGGGAGCAACTTCCCGGTTGGTCACCCATCCTGACACTACTCCAAGCTGAGCACGCTTAACTTTGGAGTTCTGTCCGAATGGGCTCCCGGAAAAGAAGGAATTCCTTACTGATATGAGTAGTCTATCATCCCTAATAAGCCAGGCCATCACAAGAACAACACCAAATTGAGCCACTGGCCAGACACCCTTTGCCCAGGTATACGGGGCAGAAGCAGTTCTCCCCACAGAACTCATATATGGGTCACCTTGAGTGCTTGCTTACGATGAGCTTGAGCAAGAGCAGTTGCGCCAAGATGATGCGACGCTCCTTGAGGAAGATCGTCTTCAGGATGTTGTGCGAGCCGCTCATTACCAGCAAGCCTCGCGGCGCTACCATAGCCACAAGGTTCACGCCCGAAGCCTTGAGGAAGGCGAACTTGTTCTTCGGTGGATCTAATCCACCAAGAATTGAAACAAGTTTATGCCAAAGTGGGAAGGCCCTTATCGGGTAACACGAGTCACCAGCCCCGGCGCGGTCCGCCAGGAGACCGAGGATGGCATTCCGGTGAGTAATTCCTGGAACATCGAACATCTTCGCAAGCTTTACCCCTAAGGCGTGGTTGCCGGGAGCCCTGGCAACCCCCTTTTGTACTAGCCTTGCCAGCAAGGCATGTCCCTATGTACAAAGCCAGACGTAGACCCTGCATGCAGTCAGGGAAAGAAACCCTTAGTATGTACAGTTTCCTGTTGATTTCCATGATTATGTATATACGTATATGCATGCTTATCCAGGGTATTGTACCACTTTTTGATTCCAACAAATATTAACGGACTGCCAGGGGTCCATGCTCTTTCCCTCTTTTCCTTCCAGCCATGACAAGGATGCCCGATCCCGCCAAGGACCCGGCTCCGGCAAGAAGTTGAGAAGACTGCCCGGCACGACGATCACTGGCAAACCAAACATGTAAAGTTTACCTCTTGCCCATCCATATTCGTAACCTGTGACTTGTGCATTAGAAACCCTCGCCACTCTCTTTTGAAAGACTCGGGTACTCCCATTCCCGGCCCGAACGATGTTTCGGTCGGAGTGGTCGTAGTAGCCCTTTCTAAAAGGAGATGGACGGGGGGCTAGACCCTCTGTCTGTAACCTAGCATATGTGATTCTCCGGCAGGCGCAGAGGGCACCGTCAAGACGGCTTGCCGAGAGAACTTGTTTATTTGCGTTAAAGAGGCATTTTGCCTCTGCATAAACGTATCCGTGCACGGGTTCCCGGCAGGACTAGTCTTTTTCATTAAAATGCTGATACAAGTACGGATGTTGCGGAACATAAGTATGGGCTCGAGAGATTACATTACTTAGAAATTAAAATCCGGCAAATGCCTACAAGTTTAGGAAAAAAAGATAAGTGCCCCGTGATCTCCATTCTTGCCCCTTTCCTCCCAGGTGCGGTAGGTGAAGGCAAAGAAGGGGCGATAAGGAACGCGCCCATGGAGAGCATGGCGGGGATGTCCCTCGGCAAGGCGCGAGGCCGAGTGATAACCCACAAGTATAGGGAATCACAACAGTTTTCGAGGGTAAAGCATTCAACCCAAATTTATTGATTTGACACAAGGGGAGCCAAAGAATATTCTCAAGTATTAGCAGCTGAGTTGTCAATTCAACCACACCTGGAAACTTAGTATCTGCAGCAAAGTGTTTAGTAGCAAAGTAATATGATAGTAGTGGTAACGGTAGCAAAAGGCAACAATAGTAAAAGTAATGTTTTTGGTATTTTGTAGTGATGATAGCAATAGCAACAGAAAAGTAAATAAGCGAAGAACAATATATGGAAAGCTCGTAGGCAATGGATCGGTGATGGAGAATTATGCCGGATGCGGTTCATCATGTAACAGTCATAACCTAGGGTGACACAGAACTAGCTCCAGTTCATCAATGTAATGTAGGCATGTATTCCGAATATAGTCATACGTGCTTATGGAAAAGAACTTGCATGCCATCTTTTGTCCTACCCTCCCGTGGCAGCGGGGTCCTTACGGAAACTAAGGGATATTAAGGCCTCCTTTTAATAGAGTACCGGAACAAAGAATTAACACATAGTGAATACATGAACTCCTCAAATTACGGTCATCACCGGTAAGTATCCCGATTATTGTCACTTCGGGGTTAACGGATCATAACACATAATAGGTGACTATAGACTTGCAAGATAGGATCAAGAACTCTCATATATTGATGAAAACATAATAGGTTCAGATCTGAAATCATGGCACTCGGGCCCTAGTGACAAGCATTAAGCATAGCAAAGTCATAGCAACATCAATCTCAGAACATAGTGGACACTAGGGATCAAACCCTAACAAAACTAACTTGATTACATGATAGATCCCATCCAACCCATCACCGTTCAGCAAGCCTATGATGGAATTACTCACGCAAGGCGGTGAGCATCATGAAATTGGTGATGGAGGATGGTTGATGATGACGATGGCGACGGATTCCCCTCTCCGGAGCCCCGAACGGACTCCAGATCAGCCCTCCTAAGAGCTTTTAGGGCTTGGCGGTGGCTCCGTATCGTAAAACATGATGAATTCTTCTCTCTGATTTTTTTCTCCCCGAAACCTAATATATAGAGTTGGAGTTGAGGTCGGAGGAGCTCCAGGGGGCCCACGAGGTAGGGAGCGCGCCCTAGGGGGCAGGCACGCCCCCACCCTTGTGAACAGGTGGTGGGCCCCTGGCCTTCATCTTTTGCAAGGATTTTTTATATTTTCCGAAAAGTTGTTCCATGAAGTTTCAGGTCATTCCGAGAACTTTTGTTTCTGCACATAAATAACACCATGGTAATTCTGCTGAAAACAACGTCAGTCCGGGTTAGTTCCATTCAAATCATGCAAGTTAGAGTCCAAAACAAGGGCAAAAGTGTTTAGAAAAGTAGATAGGACGGAGACGTATCAACTCCCCCAAGCTTAAACCTTTGCTTGTCCTCAAGCAATTCAGTTAATAAACTGAAAGTGATAAATAAAAACGTTTACAAACTCTGTTTGCTCTTGTTGTTGTAAATATGTAAAGCTAGCATTCAAGTTTTCAGCAAATATTATGACTAACCACATTCACAATAACGCTTAGGTCTCAAGTTTACTCATATTAATGGCATAATCAACTAGCAAGCAATAATAATAAATCTTGGATGACAACACTTTCTCAAAACAATCATAATATGATATAACAAGATGGTATCTCGCTAGCCCTTTCTGAGACCACAAAACATAAATGCAGAGCACCTTTAAAGATCAAGGATTGACTAGACATTGTAATTCATGGTAAAAGAGATCCAGTCAAGTCATACTCAATGTAAACTAACAGTAATGAATGCAAATGACAGCGGTGCTCTCCAACTGGTGCTTTTTTAATAAGAGGATGATGACTCAGCATAAAAGTAAATAGATAGGCCCTTCGCAGAGGGAAGCAGGGATTTGTAGAGGTGCCAGAGCTCGGTTTTGAAATAGAGATGAATAATATTTTGAGCGGTATACTTTCATTGTCAACATAACAACCAAGAGATGGCGATATCTTCCATGCTACACACATTATAGGCAGTTCCCAAACAGAATGGTAAAGTTTATACTCCCCCTTCCTCCAACAAGCATCAATCCATGGCTTGCTCGAAACAACGAGTGCCTCCAACTAACAAGAGTCCCAGGGGGAGTTTTGTTTGCAATTATTTTGATTTAGTTTGCATAAAGCATGGGACTGGGCATCCCAGTGACCAGCCATTTTCTCGTGAGTGAGGAGCGGAGTCCACTCCTCTTGAGAATAACCCGCCTAACATGGAAGATACGGACAACCCTAGTTGATACATGAGCTATTCGAGCATACAAAACAGGATATTTATTTGAAGGTTTAGAGTTTGGCACATACAAATTTACTTGGAACGGCAGGTAGATACCGTATATAGGTAGGTATGGTGGACTCATATGGAATAACTTTGGGGTTTAGGGAGTTAGATGCACAAGCAGTATTCCCGCTTAGTATAGGTGAAGGCTAGCAAAAGACTGGGAAGCGACCAGCTAGAGAGCGACAACAGTCATGAACATGCATTAAAATTAATCAACACCGAATGCAAGCATGAGTAGGATATAATCCACCATGAACATAAATACCGTGAAGGTTATGTTGATCTTGTTTCAACTACATGCGTGAACATGCACCAAGTCAAGTCACTTAAATCATTCAGAGGAGGATACCACCCTATCAAAGCACATCACAACCATTTAATAACATGTTGGCATGCAAGGTAAACCATTATAAGCTCCTAGCTAATCAAGCATGGCACAAGGACCATGATCTCTAGTTGTTATTGCAAACATGTTTATTCATAATAGGCTGAATCAGGAACGATGAACTAAACATATTTACAAAAACAAAAGAGGTCAAGTTCATACCAGCTTTTCTCATCTCAATAAGTTCATCATATAATCATCATTATTGCCTTTCACTTGCACGAACAAATGATGTGAATAATAATAGTGCGCGTGCGTTGGACTAACCTGGAATCTGCAAGCATTCAATAAACAGGAGAAGACGAGGCAATATGGGCTCTTTTTGTCAGATCAACAATAATGCATATAAGAGCCACTTCAACAATTTAATTATGGTATTCTCCTATCGACCCCCAAAGAAAAGAAAAGAAATAAAACTATTTACACGGGAGAGCTCCCAACAAGTAAAAGAAGAACATGAAATGTTTTTGGGTTTTCTTTTTAATTACTACTACAAGCATGGAAAGTAAACTAATTAAAAGCTACAACTAATTTTTTTGGTTTTTCTTAAGGTTTATCAAACTCACAAGAAGAAAGCATAAAAAGGGAAATAAACTAACATGGATGATACAATGAAAAAGTATGAGCACCGACATCTAGCAATGAGTGTGTGAACATAAATGTAATGTCGGTGAGAAATACGTACTCCCCCAAGCTTAGGCTTTTGGCCTAAGTTGGTCTATGGCCACGGTTGGCCTGGCTGATATCCATAGTAAAAGTTGGGGTCGTACTGAGATGCAGCGGCTACCGCCTCCTGAGCTGCAGCGTGGCGACGAGCGGCCTCCGCCCTTCTCTCGTACTCATCTGCCTCCTCTCTGGTAATAACATATCTTACTTTGCCTGATAATCAAAGAAGGCAGGAGTAGGGAGAGTAATATGGACAGCACAGCGTCTGTCAAAGATTAGTCGATACTGGAGAGGTGATTCATTCCTCTCGACAAACTGGTGGTGAACCATAGCATTAAAGTCTAGGTAAGCAGGGAGTAATTCAATATCATCTTCGCGTATGGCTACACCAAGAAAATTAGCTATGCGGGTTGCATAAATTCCACCAAAGAAATCTCCATTAAATCTATTAAGATGCAACCTACGTGCAACAATGGCTCCCAAATTATAAGTTTTATCTCCTAACACAGCACTCCTAAGAATACTGAGGTCAGGGACACACATGTGACATGCCTCATCTTTACCATTAATGCATCTACATATGAAGAGAGCAAAATAATGTATAGCAGGAAAGTGAATGCTCCCTATGGTAGCTTGTGTTATATCTCTAGATTCCCCCACAGTTATACTAGCAAGAAAATCTCTAAATTCAGATTTGCGAGGATCCCTGATACTACCCCATTGTGGAAGTTTGCAAGCAGTGGTAAAATCCTCTAACTCCATAGTGTAAGAATTTTCATAAAGATCAAACAGGACAGTTGGAGAATTACGTGAAGATGAAAATTCAAACCTCCTCACAAAGGAACTAGTGAGATAGTGATACTGGCTGCACTTTTCTTCCTCGAAGCTCACAAGATCAGCGTTACGCAAATATGCGTTAAATTCTTCTTTAATTCCCACTCGATCCATAAAATTTTCCGAAGGCCATTCACAAGGACGCACTGGAGCGTCTCTTGGTGGCTCTTCATCAGCATCACGCATTGTAAGCCTGGCTCCTTGCTTCCTTGAAGAACCACCTTGGAACATTTTCCTAAGCATATATCTTCCTCTGAAAAATTTCTAAAATTTTTAGTAACTTCAAAATAAAAGTAAACCAAACTCAATAATATTGATAGCAACTACTCCTACAAGTGCCTAGGGCCTATATCATGCATCAAAACTACTTTTTGTTGGAAATATGCCCTAGAGGCAATAATAAATTGATTATTATTATATTTCCTTGTTCATGATAATCGTTTATTATCCATGCTATAATTGTATTGATAGGAAACTCAGATACATGTGTGGATACATAGACAACACAATGTCCCTAGTGAGCCTCTAGTTGACTAGCTCGTTGATCAAGAGATGGTTATGGTTTCCTAACCATGGACATTGGATGTCGTTGATAACGGGATCACATCATTAGGAGAATGATGTGATGGACAAGACCCAATCCTAAGCATAGCACTAGATCGTCTAGTTCGTATGCTGAAGCTTTTCTAATGTCAAGTATCATTTCCTTAGACCATGAGATTGTGCAACTCCCGGATACCGTAGGAGTGCTTTGGGTGTATCAAACGTCACAACGTAACTGGGTGACTATAAAGGTGCACTACAGGTATCTCCAAAAGTGTCTGTTGGGTTGGCACGAATCGAGACTGGGATTTGTCACTCCGTGTAAACGGAGAGGTATCTCTGGGCCCACTCGGTAGGACATCATCATAATGTGCACAATGTGATCAAGGAGTTGATCACGGGATGACGTGTTACGGAACGAGTAAAGAGACTTGCCGGTAACGAGATTGAACAAGGTATCAGGATACCGACGATCGAATCTCGGGCAAGTATAGTACCGCTAGACAAAGGGAATTGAATACGGGATTGATTAAGTCCTTGACATCGTGGTTCATCCGATGAGATCATCGTGGAACATGTGGGAGCCAACATGGGTATCCAGATCCCGCTGTTGGTTATTGACCGGAGAACGTCTCGGTCATGTCTGCATGTCTCCCGAACCCGTAGGGTCTACACACTTAAGGTTCGATGACGCTAGGGTTGTAAAGGAAGTTTGTATGTGGTTAACGAATGTTGTTCGGAGTCCCGGATGAGATCCCGGACGTCACGAGGAGTTCCGGAATGGTCCGGAGGTAAAGATTTATATATGGGAAGTCCTGTTTTGGTCACCGAAAGAGTTTCGGGATTTATCGGTAACGTACCGGGACCACCGGGAGGGTCCCGGGGGTCCACCAAGTGGGGCCACCAACCCCGGAGGCTAGCATGGGCCAAGAGTGGTGAGGGACCAGCCCCTTAGTGGGCTGGTGCGCCTCCCACAAGGGCCCATGGCGCCTAAGAGGTGGGAAGGGGGCAAACCCTAAAGGGGATGGGCCTTAGGGCCCATCTAGCTGCGCCTCCCTCCCCTCTCCCCTCTTGGCCGCCACCCCTTTGCCATCTAGGGCTGCCGCCCCCCTAGGGGTGGGAACCCTAGAGGGGGCGCACCCTCCTCCCTCTTCCCTATATATAGTGAGGCATAGGGCTGCCCATAACACGCGATTCGATCTCTCGTTGGTGCAGCCCTGCATCTCTCTCTCCCTCCTCTTCTGTGGTGCTTGGCGAAGCCCTGCAGGATTGCCACGCTCCTCCATCACCACCACGCCGTTGTGCTGCTGCTGGATGGAGTCTTCCTCAACCTCTCCCTCTCTCCTTGCTGGATCAAGGCGTGGGAGACGTCACCGGGCTGCACGTGTGTTGAACGCGGAGGTGCCGTGCGTTCGGCACTTGGTCATCGGTGATTTGAATCACGACGAGTACGACTCCATCAACCCCGTTCACTTGAACGCTTCCGCTTAGCGATCTACAAGGGTATGTAGATGCACTCTCCTTCCCCTCGTTGTTGGTCTGTCCATAGATAGATCTTGGTGACACGTAGGAAAATTTTGAATTTCTGCTACGTTCCCCAACAGTGGCATCATGAGCTAGGTCTATTGCGTAGATTCTATGCACGAGTAGAGCACAAAGTAGTTGTGGGAGTTGATTTTGTTCAATATGCTTGCCGTTACTAGTCTTATCTTGATTCGGCGGCATCGTGGGATGAAGCGGCCCGGACCGACCTTACACGTACTCTTACGTGAGACTGGTCCCACCGACTGACATGCACTAGTTGCATAAGGTGGCTAGCGGGTGTCTGTCTCTCCTACTTTAGTCGGATCGGATTCGATGAAAAGGGTCCTTATGAAGGGTAAATAGCAATTGGCATATCACGTTGTGGTTTTGCGTAGGTAAGAAACGTTCTTGCTAGAAACCCATAGCAGCCACGTAAAACATGCAAACAACAATTAGAGGACGTCTAACTTGTTTTTGCAGGGTATGCTATGTGATGTGATATGGCCAAAAGGATGTGATGAATGATATATGTGATGTATGAGATTGATCATGTTCTTGTAATAGGAATCACGACTTGCATGTCGATGAGTATGACAACCGGCAGGAGCCATAGGAGTTGTCTTAATTTATTTATGACCCGCGTGTCAACATAAACGTCATGTAATTACTTTACTTTATTGCTAACCGTTAGCTGTAGTAGTAGAAGTAATAGATGACGTGACAACTTCATGGAGACACGATGATGGAGATCATGGTGTCATGCCGGTGACAAGATGATCATGGAGCCCCAAGATGGAGATCAAAGGAGCTATATGATATTGGCCATATCATGTCACTATTTGATTGCATGTGATGTTTATCATGTTTATGCATCTTGTTTGCTTAGAACAACGGTAGTAAATAAGATGATCCCTCATTAAAATTTCAAGAAGTGTTCCCCCTAACTGTGCACCGTTGCGACAGTTCGCTGTTTCAAAACACCACGTGATGATCGGGTGTTTTATTCAGACGTTCACATACAACGGGTGTAAGACAGATTTACACATGCAAACACTTAGGTTGACTTGACGAGCCTAGCATGTACAGACATGGCCTCGGAACACAGAAGACCGAAAGGTCGAGCATGAGTCGTATAGAAGATACGATCAACATGAAGATGTTCACCGATGTTGACTAGTCCGTCTCACGTGATGATCGGACACGACCTAGTTGACTCGGATCATGTAATCACTTAGATGACTAGAGGGATGTCTATCTGAGTGGGAGTTCATAAGATGAACTTAATTATCCTGAACATAGTCAAAAGGATTTTGCAAATTATGTCGTAGCTCGCGCTTCAGTTCTACTGTTTAATTATGTTCCTAGAGAAAATTTAGTTGAAAGTTGATAGTAGCAATTATGCGGACTAGGTCCGTAAACCGAGGATTGTCCTCATTGCTTCATAGAAGGCTTATGTCCTTAGTGCACCGCTCAGTGTGCTGAACCTCGAACGTTGTCTGTGGATGTTGCGAACATCTGACATACACGTTTTGATAACTACGTGATAGTTCAGTTAAACGGTTTAGAGTTGAGGCACCGAAGACGGTTTTTGAAACGTCGCGAAACATATGAGATGTTTCGAGGGCTGAAATTGGGATTTCAGGCTCGTGCCCACGTCAAGAGGTATAAGACCTCCGACGTTTTTTCTTAGCCTACAAACTAAGGGAGAAAAGCTCAATTGTTGTGCTTGTGCTCAGATTGTCTAAGTACAACAATAATTTGAATCGAGTGGGAGTTGATCTTCCAGATGAAATAGTGATGGTTCTCCGAAGTCATTACCACCAAGCTGCTAGAGCTTCGTGATGAACTATGATATATCAGGGACATATATGATGATCCTTGAGATATTCGCGATGTTTGACACCACAAAAGTAGAAATCAAGAAGGAGCATCAATCGTTGATGGTTGGTGAAACCACTAGTTTCAAGAAGGGCAAGGGAACAAAGGGATACTTCATGAAACGGCAATTCAGCTACTGCTCTAGTGAAGAAACCCAAGGTTGAACCCAAACCCGAGACTGAGTGCTTCTGTAATAAGGGGAACAGCCACTGGAGCAGAATTACCCTAGATACTTGGTAGAAGAGAAGGCTGGCAAGGTCGATAGAAGTATATTGGATATACATTGTGTTGATGTGTACTTTACTAGTACTCCTAGTAGCACCAGGGTATTAGATACCGGTTCGGTTGCTAAGGATTAGTAACTCGAAATAAAAGCTACGGAATAAACGGAGACTAGCTAAAGGTGAGCTGACGATATGTGTTGGAAGTATTTCCAATGTTGATATGATCAAGCATCGCACGCTCCCTCTACCATCGAGATTGGTGTTTGCGTTGAGCATAGACATGATTGGATTATGTCTATCGCAATACGGTTATTCATTTAAGGAGAATAACGGTTACTCTGTTTATTTGAATAATACCTTCAATGGTCTTGCACCTAAAATGAATGGTTTATTGAATCTCGATCGTAGTGATACACGTGTTCATGTCAAAAGATAGTAATGATAGTACCACCTACTTGTGGCACTGCCACGTAAGTCATATCGGTATAAAACGCATGAAGAAGCTCCATGTTGATGGATCTTTGGACTCACTCATTTTTGAAAGGATTGAGACATGCGAACCATGTTTGTTGGTAGATATGCATGAAGAAACTCTATACAGATGGACCGTTTGGACTCACTTGATTTTGAATCACTTGAGACATGCAAATCATACCACATGGGCAAGATGACTGAAAACCTCATTTTCAGTAAAATGGAACTAGAAAGCAACTTGTTGGAAGTAACACATTTTGATGTGTGCAGTCCAATGAGTGCTGAGGCATGTAGTGGATATCGTTATGTTTTACTTCACAGATGATTTGAGTAGATGTAGAGTATATTTACTTGATGAATCACGAGTCTGAATTATTGAAAGGTTCAAGTAATTTCAGTGTGAAGTTGAAAGATCATCGTGACAAGAGGATAAAAGATCTATGATATGATCATAGAGATGAATATCTGAATTGCGAGTTTGGCACGGAATTAAGACATTGTGGAAATTGTTTCACAACTAATACAGCCTGGAACACCATAGTGTGATGGTGTGTCCGAACATCATAACTGCACCCTATTGGATATGATGCATACCATGATGTTTCTTATCGAATTACCACGATAGTTTATGGGTTAGGCATTAGAGACAACCACATTCACTTTAAATAGGGCACCACGTAATTCCGATGAGATGACACCGTATGAACTATGGTTTAGAGAAACCTAAACTGTCATTTCTTAAAAGTTTGGGGCTGCGACGCTTATGTGAAAAAGTTTCAGGCTGATAAGCTCGAACCCAAAGCGGATAAATGCATCTTCATAGGACACCCAAAACAGTTGGGTATACCTCCTGTCTCAGATCCGAAAGCAATAAGGGATTGTTTCTAGAATCGGGTCCTTTCTCGAGGAAAAGTTTCTCTCGAAAGAATTGAGTGGGAGGATGGTGGAGACTTGATGAGGTTATTGAACCGTCTCTTCAACTAGTGTGTGGCAGGGCACAGGAAGTTGTTCCTGTGGCACCTACACCAATTGAAGTGGAAGCTTATGATATTGATCATGAGACTTCGGATCAAGTCACTCCCAAACCTCGTGGGATGGACAAGGATGCGTACTACTTCAGAGTGGTACGTAATCCTGTCTTGGAAGTCATGTTGCTAGACAACAATGAACCTACGAGCTATGGAGAAGCGATGGTGGGCCCGGATTCCGATAAATGGCTCGAGGCCATAAAATCCGAGATAGGATCCATGTATGAAAACAAAGTGTAGACTTTGGAAGAACTACTTGATGGTCGTAAGGCTGTTAGGTACATATGGATTTTAAAAGGAAGACGGACAATGATGGTAAATGTCACCATTAAGAAAGCTCGACTTGTCGTTAAGATGTTTTCCGACAAGTTCAAGGAGTTGACTACGATGAGACTTTCTCACTCGTAGCGATGCTAAGAGTCTGTTGGAATTATATTAGCGATTACTGCATTATTTATGAAATCTTGCAGATAGGATGTCAAAACCATTGTTTCCTCGACGATTTTCTTGAGGAAAGGTTGTATGTGATACAACCGAAAGGTTTTGTCAATCCTGAAAAGATGCTAATAAGGATGCAAAGCCTCCAGCAATCCTTCTGAGGACTGGAGTGAGCATCTCGGAGTTGGAATGTACACTGTGATGAGATGATCAAAGATTTTGGGTTTATACAAAGTTTATGAGAAACTTGTATTTCCAAGAAGTGAGTGGGAGCACTATAGAATTTCTGATAAGTATATATTGAACATATTGTTGATCGGAAATGACGTAGAATTTCTGGAAAGCATATAGGGTTATTTGGAAAGTATTTTCAATGGAAAACCTGGATTAAGCTACTTGAGCATTGAGCATCAAGATCTATAAGGATAGATCAAAACGCTTAATGGTACTTTCAAATGAGCACATACCTTGACATGATCTTGAAGTTGTTCAAGATGGATCAGTCAAAGAAGGAGTTCTTGCCTGAATTGTAAGGTATGAAGTTAAGACTTAAAGCTCGACCATGGCAGAATAGAGAGAAAGGACGAAGGTCGTCCCCTATGCTTAAGACGTAGGCTCTACAGTATGCTATGCTGTGTACCGCACCTGAAGTGTGCCTTGCCATGAGTCGGTCAAGGGGTACAAGAGTGATCCAAGAATGGATCACAAGACAGCGGTCAAAGTTATCCTTAGTAACTAGTGGACTAAGGAATTTTCTCGATTATGGAGGTGGTAAAAGAGTTCGTCGTAAAGGGTTACGCCCGATGCAAACTTTGACACTAATCCAGATTATTCTGAGTAGTAAACTGGATTCGTATAGTAGAATAGTTATTTGGAAAGCTCCAAATAGAGCGTGGTAGCTGCATCTAGGAGATGACATAGAGATTTGTAAAGCACACACGGATCTGAAAGGTTCAGACCCGTTGACTAAAACCTCTCTCACAAGCAACATGATCAAACCCAGAACTCTTTGGGTGTTAGTCACATGGCGATGTGACCTGTGAGTGTTAATCACATGGCGATGTGAACTAGATTATTGACTCTAGTGCAAGTGGGAGACTGTTGGAAATATGCCCTAGAGGCAATAATAAATTGATTATTATTATATTTCCTTGTTCATGATAATCGTTTATTATCCATGCTATAATTGTATTGATAGGAAACTCAGATACATGTGTGGATACATAGACAACACCATGTCCCTAGTGAGCCTCTAGTTGACTAGCTCGTTGATCAATAGATGGTTATGGTTTCCTAACCATGGACATTGGATGTCGTGATAACGGGATCACATCATTAGGAGAATGATGTGATGGACAAGACCCAATCCTAAGCATAGCACTAGATCGTGTAGTTCGTATGCTGAAGCTTTTCTAATGTCAAGTATCATTTCCTTAGACCATGAGATTGTGCAACTCCCGGATACCGTAGGAGTGCTTTGGGTGTGCCAAACGTCACAACGTAACTGGGTGGCTATAAAGGTACATTACAGGTATCTCCGAAAGTGTCTGTTGGGTTGGCACGAATCGAGACTGGGATTTGTCACTCCGTGTAAACGGAGAAGGTATCTCTGGGCCCACTCGGTAGGACATCATCATAATGTGCACAATGTGATCAAGGAGTTGATCACGGGATGATGTGTTACGAACGAGTAAAGAGACTTGCGGTACGAGATTGAACAAGGTATCGGGATACCGACGATCGAATCTCGGGCAAGTATCGTACCGCTAGACAAAGGAATTGAATACGGGATTGATTAAGTCCTTGACATCGTGGTTCATCCGATGAGATCATCGTGGAACATGTGGGAGCCAACATGGGTATCCAGATCCCGCTGTTGGTTATTGACCGGAGACGTCTCGGTCATGTCTGCATGTCTCCCGAACCCGTAGGGTCTACACACTTAAGGTTCGATGACGCTAGGGTTGTAAAGGAAGTTTGTATGTGGTTACCGAATGTTTTTCGGAGTCCCGGATGAGATCCCGGACGTCACGAGGAGTTCCGGAATGGTCCGGAGGTAAAGATTTATATATGGGAAGTCCTGTTTTGGTCACCGGAAGAGTTTCGGGTTTATCGGTAACGTACCGGGACCACCGGGAGGGTCCCGGGGGTCCACCAAGTGGGGCCACCAACCCCGGAGGCTTGCATGGGCCAAGAGTGTGAGGGACCAGCCCCTTAGTGGGCTGGTGCGCCTCCCACAAGGGCCCAATGGCGCCTAAGAGGTGGGAGGGGGCAAACCCTAAAGGGGATGGGCCTTAGGGCCCATCTAGCTGCGCCTCCCTCCCCTCTCCCCTCTTGGCCGCCACCCCTTTTGCCATCTAGGGCTGCCGCCCCCCCTAGGGGTGGGAACCCTAGAGGGGGCGCACCCTCCTCCCCTTCCCTATATATAGTGAGGCCTTAGGGCTGCCATAACACAAACGATTCGATCTCTCGTTGGTGCAGCCCCTGCATCTCTCTCCCTCCTCTCTGTGGTGCTTGCGAAGCCCTGCAGGATTGCCACGCTCCTCCATCACCACCACGCCGTTGTGCTGCTGCTGGATGGAGTCTTCCTCAACCTCTCCCTCTCTCCTTGCTGGATCAAGGCGTGGGAGACATCACCGGGCTGTACGTGTGTTGAACGCGGAGGTGCCATGCGTTCGGCACTTGGTCATCGGTGATTTGAATCACGACGAGTACGACTCCATCAACCCCGTTCACTTGAACGCTTCCGCTTAGCGATCTACAAGGGTATGTAGATGCACTCTCCTTCCCCTCGTTGCTGGTCTCTCCATAGATAGATCTTGGTGACACGTAGGAAAATTTTGAATTTCTGCTACGTTCCCCAACACTTTTGACCATATAAATTTGACATGCAAGCTCAAGAACATGGTCACCTAGTCAGCAAAAATTTGCAATGAATAAAGCACTAGAACAAAGACTAATTGGACCAATGGAGGAGTCACATACCAAGGAACAATCTCCCCAAGCAGTTTTGTGAGAGGTGCTTTGAGCAAGGAGATCGAAAATGGCAGCAAGATGAGCTAGAACTCGTGCTTGAGCTGGATATTCATGTTTGTGGGAGGAAGAAGTGTGTGGGTGCAGGAATAAGTGGAGGAGGGCCACCGTGGGCCCACGAGGCAGGGGGCACGCCCTCCACCCTCGTGGGCAGGTGGGTGACCCCCCTGCTGTGTTCTTAGTGCCAAATATTCTCAAATATTCTAGAAAAAGTCATATTTAAATTTCGGGGCATTTGGAGAACTTTTATTTTCGAGGTATTTTTATATTGCACGGATAATCAGATAACAGACAGAAAAATACTATTTTTATTTATTTTATATAAATAACAGAAAGTAAAAGGAAGGTACAGAAGGTCGTGCCTTCTAGTTTCATCCATCTCATGATCATAAAAAGGAATCCACTAACAAGGTTGATTAGGTCTTGTTAACAAACTCATTCCGAATAACATGGAACAGGAGAAATTTCAAATAACACTATGTTACCTCAATGGGGATATGCACATCCCCAATAATAAGAATATCATATTTCTTCTTGACAGTAGGAAGAGGAAATTCAAAACCTCCAAATATAATCGATGGAATTTTTCCAATAGAGTTGATACTATGAACTTGAGGTTGTTTCCTCAGAAAGTGTACCCAATGCTCGTTACCATTAACATGAAAAGTGACATTGCCTTTAGTGCAATCAATAATAGACCCTACAGTATTCAAAAAGGGTCTTCCAAGAATAATAGACATACTATCGTCCTCAGGAATATCAAGAATAACAAAGTCCGTTAAAATAGTAACATTTGCAACTACAACATGCACATCCTCACAAATACCGACAGGTATAGCAGTTGATTTATCAGCAATTTGCAAAGATATTTCAGTAGGTGTCAACGTATTCAAATCAAGTCTACGATATAAAGAGAGACGCATAACACTAACACCGGCTCCAAGATCACATAAAGCAGTTTTAACATAGTTTCTTTTAATGGAGCATGGTATAGTTGGTACACCGGGATCTCCAAGTTTCTTTGGTATTCCACCCTTAAAAGTATAATTAGCAAGCATGGTGGAAATTTCAGCTTCCGGTATATTTCTTTTAATAGTAACAATTTCTTGCATATACTTAGCATAAGGATTCATTTTGAGCATATCAGTTAATCGCATACGCAAAAAGATAGGTCTAATCATTTCAGCAAAGCGCTCAAAATCCTCATCATCCTTTTTATTGGATGGTTTGGGAGGAAAAGGCATAGGTTTCTGAACCCATGTTTCTCTTTCTTTACCGTGTTTCCTAGCAACAAAGTCTTTCTTATCATAACGTTGATTCTTTGATTGTGGGTTATCAAGATCAACAACAGGTTCAATTTCTATATCGTTATCATTACTAGGTTGAGCATCATCATGAACATTATCATTAATATTATCACTAGTTTCAGGTTCATTACCAGATTGTGTTTCAGCATCAGAGATAGAAATATCGTTTGGGTTCTCAGGTGTTTCAATAACAGGTTCACTAGAAGCATGCAAAGTCCTATCATTTTTCTTTTTCTTCCTTTTAGAAGGACTAGGTGCATCTATATTATTTCTTTGAGAATCTTGCTCAATTCTCTTAGGGTGGCCTTCAGGATACAGAGGTTCCTGAGTCATTTTACCACCTCTAGTCATAACTCTAACAACATTATCATTATTCTTACTATTCAATTCATTGAGCAAATCATTTTGAGCTTTAAGTACTTGTTCTACTTGAGTGGTAACCATAGAAGCATGTTTACTAATAAGTTTAAGTTGACCTTTGACATTTGCTATATAATCACCCGAGTGTTCAAGCATATTTGAATTGTATTTCAATTGTCTACCAAAATAAGCATTAAAATTTTCTTGTTTAACAATGAAATTGTCAAACTCATCTAAGCATTGTCTAGTAGACTTATAACGAGGGATGTCACCTTCATCAAATCTATAGAGAGAATTTACCTTTACTACTTGTGTCGGGTTATCAAGACCACGAGGTTCTTCAATAGGTGAAGGATTAAGATCATATGTTTCTTCAACAGGCGGTAAATTAAGACCATGTATTTCTTCAATAGGAGGTAAATTCTTAACATCTTTAGCTTTAATACCTTTTTTCTTTCATAGATTTCTTTGCCTCTTGCATATCTTCAGGACTGAGAAATAGTATACCCCTCTTCTTCGGAGTTGGTTTAGGAATAGGCTTAGGAATTGGCTCCGGAGGTGTCCAATTATTTTCATTTGTCAACATATTATTAAATAGAATTTCAGCTTCATCCAGTGTTCTTTCCCTGAAAACAGAACCAGCACAACTATCCAGGTAATCTCTGGAGGCATCGGTTAGTCCATTATAAAAGATATCAAGTATTTCATTTTTCTTAAGAGGATGATCAGGCAAAGCATTAAGTAACTTGAGAAGCCTCCCCCAAGTTTGTGGGAGACTCTCTTCTTCAATTTGCACAAAATTATATATATCCCTCAAAGCAGCTTGTTTCTTATGAGCGGGGAAATATTTAGCAGAGAAGTAGTAAATCATATCCTGGGGACTACGCACACAACCAGGATCAAGAGAATTAAACCATATCTTAGCATCACCCTTTAATGAGAACGGAAATATTTTAAGGATATAAAAGTAGCGAGTTCTCTCATCTTTAGTGAACAGGGTGGCAATATCATTTAATTTAGTAAGATGTGCCACAACAGTTTCAGATTCATAGCCATGAAAAGGATCAGATTCAACCAAAGTAATAATATCAGGATCAACAGAGAATTCATAATCCTTATCAATAACACAGATAGGTGAAGTAGCAAAAGCAGGGTGAGGTTTAATTCTAGCATTAAGAGATTGCTGATTCCATTTAGCTAATAACCTCTTGATTTCGTATCTATCTTTGCAAGCTAAAATAGCTAAAGAAGCTTCTTTATCAAAAACATAACCCTTAGGAATAACAGGCAATTCTTCATCATCACTTTCATCAGTATTATCAGATTCAATATTTTCATTCTCTCTAGCCCTAGCAAGTTGTTCATCAAGAAATTCACCAAGTGGCACAGTAGTATCAGGCATAGAAGTAGTTTCATCATAAGTATCATGCATAGCAGAAGTGGCATCATCAATAACATGCGACATATCAGAACAAATAGTAGAAGCAAGTTTAGGTGTCGCAAGCTTACTCAAAACAGAAGGTGAATCAAGTGCAGAGCTAGATGGCAGTTCCTTACCTCCCCTCGTAGTTGAGGGATAAATCTTGGTTCTTGGATCTTTTAAGTTCTTCATAATGATAAGCAGATATAAATCCCAAGTGACTCAAAGAATAGAGCTATGCTCCCCGGCAACGGCGCCAGAAAATAGTCTTGATAACCCACAAGTATAGGGGACCGCAACAGTTTTCGAGGGTAAAGTATTCAACCCAAATTTATTGATTCGACACAAGGGGAGCCAAAGAATATTCTCAAGTATTAGTAGCTGAGTTGTCAATTCAACCACACCTAGAAACTTAGTATCTGCAGCAAAGTGTTTAGTAGCAAAGTAATATGATAGTAGTGGTAACGGTAGCAAAAGGCAACAATAGTAAAAGTAATGTTTTTGGTATTTTGTAGTGATGATAGCAATAGCAACGGAAAAGTAAACAAGCGAAGAACAATATATGGAAAGCTCGTAGGCAATGGATCGGTGATGGAGAATTATGCCGGATGCGGTTCATCATGTAATAGTCATAACCTAGGGTGACACAGAACTAGCTCCAGTTCATCAATGTAATGTAGGCATGTATTCCGAATATAGTCATACGTGCTTATGGAAAAGAACTTGCATGACATCTTTTGTCCTACCCTCCCGTGGCAGCGGGGTCCTTACGGAAACTAAGGGATATTAAGGCCTCCTTTTAATAGAGTACCAGAACAAAGCATTAACACATAGTGAATACATGAACTCCTCAAATTACGGTCATCACCGGTAAGTATCCCGATTATTGTCACTTCGGGGTTAACGGATCATAACACATAATAGGTGACTATAGACTTGCAAGATAGGATCAAGAACTCTCATATATTGATGAAAACATAATAGGTTCAGATCTGAAATCATGGCACTCGGGCCCTAGTGACAAGCATTAAGCATAGCAAAGTCATAGCAACATCAATCTCAGAACATAGTGGACACTAGGGATCAAACCCTAACAAAACTAACTCGATTACATGATAGATCCCATCCAACCCATCACCGTCCAGCAAGCTTATGATGGAATTACTCACGCAAGGCGGTGAGCATCATGAAATTGATGATGGAGGATGGTTGATGATGACAATGGCGACGGATTCCCCTCTCCGGAACCCCGAACGGACTCCAGATCAGCCCTCCCGAGAGGTTTTAGGGCTTGGCGGCGGCTCCGTATCGTAAAACGCGATGAATTCTTCTCTCTGATTTTTTCTCCCCGAAACCAAATATATAGAATTGGAGTTGTGGTCGGAGGAGCTCCAGGGGGCCCACGAGGTAGGGGGGCGCGCCCCCACCCTCGTGGACAGGTGGTGGGCCCCTGGCCTTCATCTTTTGCAAGGATTTTTTATATTTTCCGAAAAGTTGTTCCGTGAAGTTTCAGGTCATTCCGAGAACTTTTGTTTCTGCACATAAATAACACCATGGTAACTCTGCTGAAAACAGTGTCAGTCCGGGTTAGTTCCATTCAAATCATGCAAGTTAGAGTCCAAAACAAGGGCAAAAGTGTTTGGAAAAGTAGATACGACGGAGACGTATCACCGAGGGAGGAGAGCGATGCAGATGACAACGCTGCCACCGACGATCATCCGGAGTTGGAATCGGCGTCCTCCCGCTCGATCCCCTCCTCGTCGCCGTCACTCGAGGAGGAGCTCTCGTCGTTGGTCAAGCTCTCCGCGCAGCACCCTAACCTATGTCCCTAGCGCCCAAAGACCTTGACGGAGAGCAGGTCGCTCTCCACTAATTTGAAGTGGAGAACGTGCCCCTTCATCAAGCAGTGGCGCGTGCGAAGGTTTTCCAACCCCGGCGAAGAAGCATTACATGAGGGACGGGGAACCTTGTGTTCGCCCATATGTCGCCATTGTACCACCCCTTCATGTGAAGCCTCAGCCTCGGTGGCTAGTCGATCTCCAGCACCCTCGCGAACGCCTCGGGGAGGCAAAGGTGGCTACGCGGCGGCTCGCGCAGCTGCAAGATGAACTCCAGTGCCGTGTCCCCGACATGTCCGCTCGACGAAGCAGGAGGAGATGGTGGTGGAGATGGTGGCGGAGATAGTGATGTCGCAGATGTCCCCCTTCCACGCCCACCTCTGCCTTGACCACCTCGCCGACCGCGCCCCCGTCCGGTGCCTCCACCTTGGGCTTCTGGCTCTTCCTTAACCGCCGTGGCTCTCTGACGAGAGGAAGATCTAGTCGCCTTCGCAGAAGGATGGCCGCGGCCGCGCCCTCTCGACATGGTGGTGGATGGAGAATGGAGGCGATGTGAGGGGATGCCTCTCCTCCTCCTCATGGGTCCCCTTTTTATAGCCAAGCAGGAAGGCAGAAGATTGGCTTTACTCCTCTGAAGATCCCTTTCAAGTCTGGCTCATTAAGTTGTCAATGAGTGAGGTCGTCAACCGCCCTCCCCACGCCAATCAAAGGTGCATGGGTATCGGCCATGGCGCGCCTTCCCATATCCCGCGCGTCTGTCACCTACCACACACCATGCATGCGGCATACATGGCGAAAAAGACGGGCGTGGTGGGAAACGTGGAACGACGGTTCCAAGGTTGAGAGAGGCGAGGAGAGTAAATGAGCAACAGACCTACAATTTCCCCCTTTTTATGGGGAAGACGTGGGCCGCCTCTTTACTATTCACCGCACGGTGACGCAAGCATGCTGCAGTCATTCCATGCACGACCCCCACATCACACACTCAATGCGGGTCATGGGGAAGCACAACTGGCGAAGGAGTTACCACAGTTAAAACTCTGCCACGCATACCCGCGCACCGTTATGGGCCTAGCCCAACAACGCTCCACACTTATGTGTGGCCCAAGCCCGGGGCTCCTGTCGGTGTACAAAAGTAGGGGCCCTTCTGTACCCCTTTACTTGTGCATGGGCAGTCATAGCAACACCTGCAGCCGGGCTCGGCAGGGCAGAGGAAGCAAAGATACAAGGTTGCCGAGGTAGCACCCAAGCCAGAAGCATAAAGAGCGGAGGGATAAGGTGGGCTTCCCCCGGCAAGAGCCTTGCCGGGGCGGCCTGCATGGCCCCGGCAAGAGCCTTGCCGGGGCAACTTGCTCAACACCAGCAAGACCGCCACCCGTGAGCCTGAGAGTTATGACGCCATCGACAATGTTAGGACCAACGCTCGGGAGTGCCTGCATGGTGGCATGCAAACCTTTGACAAATCCAAAGGCCTGCAGGCCTAGATGAGAACCAGAAGACGAAGGCCCCCGGCAAGATCTTGCCGGGGACGACCGAAGACCCCGGCAAGGCCCTTGCCGGGGACGCTCACAAGCCCCTGGCAAGACCCTTGCCGGGGACGCCCACGAGATCCCGGCAAGGCCCTTGCCATGAGGGTGTCTGCGGGGTCGAGGCCAGGCACGCACTTGCCAAAGCTTCGCTGCCCCGCGTCCGTTCTGACGTGGCAACCAGCATACCAACTAGGAACACACTTGCGTGACAGCATGCAGCTTTTAGGCCAACCAGCCAAGCACCTGCGTGGTGCCATGCAGATCTTCGTGAAGACACTGCCACCGCACTAGCTCAGCAGCCAGCCAGCCGGGGTGGCGTTGCATGCCTCGTCACCTTGGACGCGCGTCCAAGCAAGGCGAGGCGACGATGGACGGGACGAGCTTCTTTACCGTCCCTGATAAAGCAAGAGGACACATAGGCGGCACATTCAATGCATTTGTCCTAGGATGTCAGGAGATAAACTTGTACACTGTACATACCTTTCCACCTCCTATGTGCCACTGTGGCAACCCCTTTAACATATAAAAGGAGGCCCGAGGCGTACTGGGAGAGGATTCAGACTTTTTGGACTAGGCATGCAACGCCGCTAGTTCAAGAGCTCAAGAACACTAAATACACACAAACCAGGACTAGGGTTTTACGCATCGCTTGCGACCCGAACCTGGGTAAAAATCCACCGAGTTGATCTTCTGGACCCGCTCTTTGCGCAGCCCCACGCCCCGCAACCGTAGAAGGGATTCCGTCGAGGGATCCCATAGGTGTCATTCCAGAACCCCGACAGTATTGAAGGGCTTTAAATTTACGGCCAAGAATAGCTGCAGCATTCGTAGAATGGACAAGTTTTGACCAGACATCCCTGACTAAATCCATGAAGCCCGGGTGAAGTATACAAAAGGGTTCAAAGCGGAATAATTTACTTCTAGGGATCTTTGTTTCAATGGAGACGACACATGGGATATGATCAGATACCGACTTACCAAGAAGTTGAACAAGTGTCTTGGGGTAGATGTTCGTCCAATGCAGTGATGTAAAGAACCAATCGAGTTGTTCTAACAGTGGATCATGCTGCATATTACTCTAGGTGTAGGCGCGACGTTTAATAGGGAGTTCAATCAAGTTTTGTGAGCGTATAATATCATTGAGCGTGGTCATGTCCGATATGCTACCGCCAGGTTTATTACGATTGTCAGGGGCCTTGATATAATTGAAGCCACCGAGAAGTAGCCAGTCGCTCGTGCTCGGGATATCTAGGTCGTATAGCCAATTGGTATATGTGTCGCGTTCATCACGCGAACAAGGGCCGCAGATGTTAGCCAGGGTCCATGTTTGTGGGCTTTGCGTACTGACAAAGTTAATAACCAAAGCGAAAGATTCATAGAACATGACAGTGCCCGTAAACATAGAACTTTTCCAAATAGTAACTAGGTCGCCCGAAGATCCATGAGAGGGTACATAAGCGAATTGGTCGAACTGATGCGGACAACATGATTTGATAAACGCAAGATCAAAAGAAGTCTTTTTAGTATCTTGCAGACAGACAATAGAACACCCACTAGCCTTGATCGCGTTATTAATAGCTAGTTGCTTGTCTTCAGAGTTTAAACCCCTAATGTTCCAAGATAGGACATTCTAGCAACACAAAAGTGGCATAGGAAATAATTCAATCAAGAAGAGCTACGAGAAGCATCAGTGCCCCCCTCCTCTGCCTGTGTTGTACCTGCCTGAGAGGATTCTTCAGCAGTGGGAGGAGCAGCCAGCAGAGCTTCAGAAGTAAGCTCATTAACAGTGACAACACAATGATGAACACCAATGGTCTGGTGAGTAGCAATAGGAGTTGGTGGTGGGATTGCAGTATGTTCATCCTCCATGGCCGTAGAGGAGGAGGCAAATGAAGGGATCACACGAGGCTTGACTTTTGAGGTCACCACACAGCTATCAGAGGGAGGAGGCGCATGGAAACCGTTGTACTTGTTGATACGATTGCTGCGTCGAACTTCGATCTTGGAGATTGGAAATTGGAGCTCGTGGGCGACGACCACAGGTCACTAGAGGACTAGTGGGAGCAAGAGCCATCTCGACAGAAGCAAGACCCAGTCCTTCAGAGGCCGGTGCAGCAAAGTGACTAGCATCAGGAGCAGGTTGAGCAGCAACCACAACAAAGTTGTTCGAGTGGCAAGTATCCATAGGGCGTGTAGGAGTAGGAGGAGCCTCCTCATCAGGCAGTTCGGAGATGATCACTAGAGAAGCTGTAATGGCAGGTGCAGCAAACTGTGGGAATTGTATGCCTGAGGAGGTGGAGTCCACACGAACATAAACTACATCTGTGGTGTCCTGCATGCCATACTATGTCTCCAGGGGCCAATAGTAGCAATCAGAGGGCGCAGAGCATTGAGCAAAACCAAGTTGAGCTGTTGACGAGGAACAGGTTCAGCAATAAGCATAGTCGTGAGATCATTCCCTTGGGCGGAAAGAGAAAACTGAATCCCTTTGTTGGTGTCAAAACTGGCGGATCTCGGGTAGGGGGTCCCGAACTGTGTGTCTAGGCGGATGGTAACAGGAGGCAGGGGATACGATGTTTACCCAGGTTCGGGCCCTCTTGATGGAGGTAAAACCCTACGTCCTGCTTGATTGTTCTTGATGATATGAGTAGTACAAGAGTTGATCTACCACGAGATCAGAGAGGCTAAACCCTAGAAGCTAGCCTATGGTATGATTGTATGTTGTTCGTCCTATGGACTAAACCCTTCGGTTTATATAGACACCGGAGGGGGCTAGGGTTACACAGAGTCGGTTACAAGGAAGGAGATATACATATCCGTATTGCCAAGCTTGCCTTCCACGCCAAGGAGAGTCCCATCCAGACACGGGACGAAGTCTTCAATCTTGTATCTTCATAGTCCAACAGTCCGTCTAAAGGATATAGTCTGACTGTCCGGATACCCCCTAATCCAGGACTCCCTCAGTAGCCCCTGAACCAGGCTTCAATGATGATGAGTCCGGCGTGCAGATTGTCTTCGGCATTGCAAGGCGGGTTCCTCCTCCGAATACTTCATAGAAGATTTTGAACACGAGGATCATGTCCGGCTCTGCAAAACAAATTCCACATACAACTGTAGAGAGAATAATATTTCCACAAATCTAATCTGCCGAGGCATTCCGCAGTGTGATACCACACCACAGCCAGGTCACCATTCGAATCGTTTTTCACAACCAACCTCGGCGTGTTTCGCGAGGCGGTTTCCTTGGCACGTCTTGTCGAAGCAGAGATCGTGTCCCCTTATTATGGGATTCCCATCAATACGGACGTGGGTAACCCAACCACGCCATCAATTACGGCTCTTGGGGGATAAGCGAGTTTTACCAGGTTGGTGGGGGCGCATAGTTTAGTCCACCCTTATAAAGGGATAAGGGTTCACCTTTTTCTACCCACGCCTTCTTCCTCCTTGCTCATCCATTCTCACGCACTCGAGCTCCAACACCCAAGTCCACATCCTTCTCCTCAACCCTCTCCAAACATGTCCGGAGCGGGAGGCAAGTGGATGGTCTCCTCCGTTACGGAGGGAGACATCAAAAAGCTGCGCAGGGCCGGATACTTAGCCGCGGATATCACGCACCGGCTGCCAGCCGCGGGGAAGATTGTCCCTACCCCGGAACCTCACTAAAGGGTGGTTTTCCTCACCCACTTCATCCGCGGACTGGGGTTTCCCCTTCATCCATTCGTCCGCGGCCTTATGTTCTATTATGGGCTGGATTCCATGATCTGGCCCCGAATTTCATCCTCAACATCTCGGTGTTCATCATCGTGTGGGAGGCTTTCCTCCGCATCTGGCCCCACTTCGGCCTATGGCTGAAGACCTTCAATGTCAAACCGAAGGTAGTAGGCGACCAACAAGCGGAATGCGGCAGAGCCATGGTGGAAAAAATGACCAACGTTACATGGCTCGAGGGATCCTACGTGGAGACCATAAAAGGGTGACAATCGGGGTGGTTCTACATCAGCGAGCCGCGCGACACCAACTGGGCGGCAGCCCCCGAGTTTTGATCCGGAGTCCCCACTCGGCTCACTTCCTGAAAGGAGAAGGGCCTATCCTGGGGCTCATCGGTGGAGCTGGATGGACTCCAGAAGTGTATCCGGAACATGATAGGAAAGAAACTCAAGCTTGTCAACATAGTCCAGGTCATGCTCTTCCGCCGAATCCTCCCGTGTCAACAACGGGCTTTCAACTTATGGGAGTTCGACCCGGCCCAGCACCAGACTCTATGCGAGCTCTTCGGCACGACGCATAAGGACGTCCGGAAGGTGCTGTTCAAGGGCTCCGAGGTCCCCCCTTCTCTTACCGAGGACCGCGGGCTAAGCGCGAAGCGCCCTGCGAATCAGGTAAGTTCTGTACACCTGGTAGGGTATTTATTTCCCATAGCTTAACCATGTGCGGGGTCTGAGCTCCCATGCCTTTGACAGGACTGGGTGGAGACATCGGAGCAGATTAATTGTCCGGCCCCTCTGCCCGAAGACCCTGCAGACGCTCTCCTGACGGAGATGCGGACTCTGGCTCCTTATGAGGTGCCGGAGAAGACCAAGAAGAAGGCCACGGGAACCCGAAAGAGTTCCCGGTGCCAGGTGGTATCGGACTCATTGTCCGATAACTCCGAGACGCACTCCTCCCATGAAAACGAGGAGGAGGAAGATGAAGATTCTCCCCCTCCAGATGGGGGAGACAAGAAAAGGAAGGCCGCCCCAACCGGGGAGGCCGAAGGGTCCAAGAAGGGAAGGACTCTCCTTCCGGATTGTTCCACCACCGCCGCCGACGGCGAAGA
Organism: Triticum urartu; assembly: GCF_003073215.2. Taxonomy (NCBI): domain Eukaryota; kingdom Viridiplantae; phylum Streptophyta; class Magnoliopsida; order Poales; family Poaceae; genus Triticum; species Triticum urartu. The sequence continues at coordinate 486,046,405 of NC_053023.1, read as the reverse complement.
CGAGTGGTTACTCAGGGCCAAGCCCCTGGCGAAGTCATAAGTATTCGGATACCAGAGTAACTCATAGCATACTTGCTGGGAGCGGACAACCTGCTGGGAGCGCTTCGCGACGCTTCCATCAACGAAGAGCACCGCACTATTGTGAGTGCGGTGATCAAGAAGGTTCAGTCCGCCAAGAGCGGACTGACTGAAGCCTGTGCCAGCCTTCTAATAGGCTTTGAGGTAAGTATTTAAAATATAGGAAAATATTACCGCATAGACAGTAGCCCCTGATGCTCTATTTGGTGTTCACAAAGAAAAGCCGAATAGAGGATCAAATAATATCTGCAGGAGTCTAATATAAGTATGTCTGTATGCGTATGCAGGCTTCGCTGCTAACCTCTGCCGCACTGACTGCAGAGGTCACCGCACTGAAGAAGAACCTCGAGCGGTCCGAGAAAGAGCTCGGCCTTGCCAAGAGGCAGCTCGAGGAGAACAAAGGTAAGTAATACCTTGTCTATATACATATATAAAAAAGATGTGGTTGCAAAATGATAGGATCATCATGGATGTGCCAGGGGCCACGACTGAAGTGGCGACCCTGAAGCGAGCGCTGTCCGAGGCCGAAAACAAAGAGGCAGAGGAGCACATCGAGCGGGAGAAACAAGAGGCACGGGTGGGTGAGGTGCAGCAAGAGCTCCAGGCTCTCGTGAAGAAGCACGAGACTTTGGAGCTTGACTCGAAGACGTGAGAGTCCGAGATTGCCGCGGCCCTCGAGAGCACAAAGCATGCCAAGGCTAAAGCCCAAAAGGCCCTCCAGGAAATTGAGGCGATGAGGAAGATGGCGGCGGGTAAGGCATTCAATATGCAAAGTAAGCATGTGAAAGTAAATTACTTGTTACTTACCCGAGTCCGGAGCTCTCCAGGAGCATTTGCAGATTTGCCCCGCATCGTGTCGGATGCCGCGAAGTATTACCAGGCCGAGGAGGGAAGCTCGACAGAGAAGTTGTTCTGGTCTCAGTATACTGGGACCGAACACCCAATGCCTGTGAGCGACCAGCTGAAGCAACTGGTCGAGCCGCACAAGGCAGCCGAACAGGCCATGAGGGGCCTTATAGTCCGGATGTGGCCTGGCGACTCCCTTCCCAACAGCTACTTCGGCCTGGTGAGGCGGCTTGTGGATGCCTGCCCACGGCTGGAAGTCATAAAGCGGTCCGTCTGCATCGAAGGTGCACGTCGGGCTTTTGCCCGTGCGAAGGTGCACTGGGCCAAGATGGACGCCGAGAAGCTGGTGAAGGAGGGGCCGCCGCAAGGCAAGGAGCATCGCCACCCCGAAATGTATTATGAGGGTGTCCTGAAGGGTGCCCGTCTTGTGGCGGACGAGTGTATGAAGGATGTAATTTTTGAATGAACTTGCTCGTGTGATCCTGTATTATGAAAACTTGTTCATATGCGCTATGCAACGCTTGTTTGAATTTAAAATATTACCTTCTGTGCGGCTGTTTATTAAATCTGAGAGATGGCCAGTCGTCAGCTTCTGCCCCCATGCCACGAGTGCTGGGGTGTTCGGGATAAATCTGAGCACTCTTTTTCCCATTGTTGGGTCCTTCGAGGGAGGTGCTTAGCACAACGAACAAGGCAATCGGACTATAATGCTTTGTCACTCTCACTTAGCCATAGAAGTCTACAATTTTAAATTTTGGCGAAGCCCCTAGTATTCGGAAGGCCGAATTCGGGGCGCTATACACGCCTTAAGCCGGACAAAGCCGACTCCTCGCTCTAAGCGGCATAAGTCTTTAGGGACTCGAGACCTCTCGGACAGCGACCAGCTCTCTCCTTATCATGACATTCAGTTTTAGCTTTCTCTACTGAGGTGCTTGCCCAGATGAACCGGGGCACAATCGCAGTAGTTCTCCCAGTGCTACCTTAGCCGATATAGCGGAACGTAAGGTACCAAAACATGGGAGCCGGGCAAACCCAACTATTGACCCAAGACATGATTCGGAGCTGATGCATATAATGCTATAAGTTCGGGGTGCCGCACTATCAAAAGTGTTCAGGCTTCTTACGCCGTATTATGGGGTACGCTTAAGCCCCTGGCGTATTGGCCGTACCAGAGTGTACGGGTGCTGAATGTCATGAATGAACATATATAAAAAAGAATAGAGAATGCGGTAATAGTCTAGTGCTATGCATTGTTTATTCAAAAAGGTGCGTCGAAGCAGAATGATACAAGTAGTGCGATAAGAAAAAAGTAGGACTATTTGGCATGTCCCCTCCAAGGGCAAGCTGAGGAATGGTATTTAAAGCAGGTATTTCACTCGTTATCAGAGACCACCTGGGAATTCCATGATGCGACGTAGCTTTCTGCCTCCTTGGTTGTTGTATCATGTGTCCGGCAATCGTACTGCCGGACGGGGTTTCCAGAGAGTAAAGTCCTGAAAGAGAGAAAAAATAATAAGGCGGGAAGCCCCTAGTGTGGTTGAGCCACGTTTTGGGGCGTGCCGTAGTCGTGCCCCCACCTATGACCATGGTATTTTCAATGCGTAATTATGTATGCATGGCACGGATTTCGTCGTTTGGCGGGGACTGGGGTGGGGGCCGCATTGCTATGCGAGCTCGGAGCGTGCCAGGTGGTCTTGTTGCAGATTACTCCGGGCGCGCTTGACGGTGTCCGGGTGTTTAATCACCGAACTGGTGGATTACCCGAAGAGGCTGCTTTGTGCTTCTGCTGCGAGGGCCGCAGTGTGCTCCTCCGTGCGGAGAGAGCGCTCTGTGTTTCCATTGACTGTGATGACCCCCAGAGGTCCTGGCATCTTGAGCTTGAGGTACGCATAATGCGGTACCGCATTGAATCTCGCAAATGTGGTTCGCCCGAGCAGTGCGTGATAGCCTCTACGGAACGGGACTATATCAAAGATTAACTCCTCACTTCGGAAGTTATCCGGGGATCCGAAGACCACTTCCAGTGTGACTGAGCCTTTGCAATGGGCCTCTACACCTGGTATGATGCCTTTGAAGGTCGTTTTTGTGGGTTTGATCCTTGAGGGGTCTATACCCATTTTGCGCACTGTGTCCTGATAAAGCAGGTTCAGGCTGCCGCCGCCGTCCATAAGGACTCGAGTGAGGTGAAATCCGTCGATGATTGGATCTAGGACCAGTGCGGCGAATCCACCATGATGGATATTGGTGGGGTGGTCCCTGCGATCGAAGGTGATCGGACAGGAGGACCATGGGTTGAACTTTGGGGCGACTGGCTCCAATGCATACACGTCCCTTAGCGCACGCTTTTGCTCCCTCTTGGGGATGTGGGTTGCGTATATCATGTTCACCGTCCGCACTTGTGGGGGGAAACTCTTCTGTCCTCCGGTGTTCGGCGGCCGGGGCTTTTCCTCGTCATCGCTATGTAACCCCTTATCTTTGTTTTCGGCATTTAACTTGCCGGCCTGCTTGAACACCCAACATTCCCTATTGGTGTGGTTGGCTGGCTTGTCGGGGGTGCTGTTTATTTGACATGAGCGATCGAGTATACGGTCCAAACTGGATGGGCCCGGAGTGCTTCTTTTGAATGGCTTTTTCCGCTGACCGGGTTTAGAGCCTCTCAATCCGGCATTGACTGCCGTATCCTCGGTATTGTCGCTGTTGACGCGGCGCTTATGTTTGTTGCGACGTGACCTGCCATTGCTATCCTTGGTATCTGAAGCACCATGGTTCTTTGATATGTTATTGCTGCGAGCCAGCCAGCTGTCCTCTCCTGCGCAAAAGCGGGTCATGAGTGTTGTGAGGGCTGCCATAGATTTCGGCTTTTCCTGGCCAACGTGCGGGGCAAGCCACTCGCCGCGGATGTTGTGCTTAAAAGCTGCTAGGGCCTCTGCATCCGGACAGTCGACGATTTCATTTTTCTTTGTCAGGAACCGTGTCTAGAATTACCTGGCCGATTCCTCTGGCTGCTGAATTATGTGGCTCAAGTCATCGGCATCTGGTGGTCGCACATAAGTGCCCTGGAAGTTGTCGAGGAATGCGGCTTCCAGATCTTCCCAACGTCCAATGGATTCTGCTGGCAGGCTGTTGAGCCAATGCCGAGCTGGTCCTTTGAGTTTAAGTGGGAGGTATTTGATGGCGTGTAGATCGTCACCGCGGGCCACGTGGATGTGCAGGAGGAAGTCCTCGATCCATACCGCAGGATCTGTTGTACCGTCATATGATTCGATATTTATGGGTTTGAAACCCTCCAGGATTTGGTGATCCATTACTTCGTTTGTGAAGCATAGGGGGTGTGCGGCGCCTCTGTACTGGGCTATATTGCGACGCAGCTCAAATGAGTCATGTCCGCTGTGTTTGGCCCGGCCGGATTTACTTTTACTGTATCCGGTGTGACGGTTATCGTATCGCGTAGTGGCGCGCCCTCGTGATCCGTAGATCGGTCTTGCGTTTTTTGCTTTGTCCTCCAATACGTCTCGCAGGTCTAGCGTGTTTCCCCGTGCCTTGACATTTTTATTTGAGTGGCATCGGGGTGCAGGCTGAGCTTTTGGCTGGAATGCCTCTCTGTCGTGGCCACGAGGTGGCCGATCAGCCGCGTCATACGCTGGAGATGTAGGTTTTAATGCTTCCTCCTCCAGTCGGGATAGCCACCTGCGCTTTGGGTAACTCCTGGAGGGGCATTCGAGTTCATATTCCTCGGCTGCAAGGACTTCAGTCCATCTGTCAGCTAGCAAATCTTGATCAGCTTGAAGTTGTTGTTGCATTTTCTTAAGGCTATTTGCCGTGGCTATAAGCCGGTGCTTGAAGCGCTCTTGCTCGACGGGATCCTCAGGCACGGCAAATTCGTCATCGTCGAGGCTTGACTCATCTTCGGAGGGAGCCATGTAATTATCATCCTCCGCCTCTCCATTTGCCGCTCTCTCGGGAGGGCTGGCTTCTCCATCCTCCTGCTCTAAATCTTGCTGGAGGGGATTGTCGTTATCTTTGGCACTGTCCGGAGTGCTATTATCTCCTGTGCCGGTATCACCGCTTTTGCTTTGGCGAGACTTAGATCGGCGCCGCTGACGTCGGCGCTTGGGTTGCTTCTTGGAGAGGTCATCCGCCGCTGTCCCGTCGCCATTGCCTTCTTTGGGTGTGTCCACCATATATATATATATATCATATGATGAGGTGGTTGTGCAGTGCCCTGTGGGCAGTGGTTCTTGTTCGTCTCCTGCATCGCCGTCCATACCTTCGATGTCTTCGGAGTCGAAGTCAAGCATGTCGGTCAAATTGTCGACAGTGGCTACTAAGTGGGTGGTGGGTGGGCGGCGAATTTCTTCGTCATCCGCATCCCAATCCTGCCGGACATAGTTCGGCCAGGACTCTCCTGACAAGGAGAGAGACCTTAATGAGTTCAGTATGTCGCCAAAGGGCGAGTGCTGAAAGATATCCGCGGAGGTGAACTCCATGATCGGCGCCCAGTCGGATTCGATAGGCACGGGCGTAGGCGGTTCGGAGTCCGTGGGCGGGGAAGAATCTGGCAGTTCGGCGTCACGGCTCCTGTGAAGGGTAAGGTTGATACTCGGCTCGATCGCCGCTGAGGATGCGGCCTCCGTGGCGGGGTCTATCCACCCGTCCATGGATGGCGCAATTGGCTCCGAATTGAGGGTCGGAGCGGGTGCCAGTGCGATCTCCTGAACACTGTGCGACGGTAGAGCTAAATCATGCTCATCGTGACCGTGTGGCGCACTCGGCAGGGGCTCGAACCCGTCGAAGATCAAGTCTCCGCGGACATCGACCGTGTAGTTTAAGCTTCCAAACCTGACCTGGTGGCCAGGGGCGTAACTCTCGATCTTCTCCAGATGGCCAAGCGAGTTGGCCTACAGTGCGAAGCCGCCGAATACAAAGATCTATCCGGGGAGAAAAGTCTCACCCTAGACTGCATCACTATCGATGATTGAAGGAGCCATCAAGCCTAATGATGATGAAACAGAGGAACTCTCAATGAAAGCACCAATGTCGGTGTCAAAACCGGCGGATCTCGGGTAGGGGGTCCCAAACTGTGCGTCTAGGTGGATGGTAACAAGAGGCAGGGGACACGATGTTTACCCAGGTTCGGGCCCTCTTGATGGAGGTAAAACCCTACGTCCTGCTTGATTGTTCTTGATGATATGAGTAGTACAAGAGTTGATCTACCACGAGATCAGAGAGGCTAAACCCTAGAAGCTAGCCTATGGTATGATTGTATGTTGTTCATCCTACGGACTAAACCCTCCGGTTTATAGAGACACCGGAGGGGGCTAGGGTTACACAGAGTCGGTTACAAGGAAGTAGATCTACATATATGTATTGCCAAGCTTGCCTTCCATGCCAAGGAGAGTCCCATCCGGACACGGGACGAAGTCTTCAATCTTGTATCTTCATAGTCCAACAGTCCGGCCAAAGGATATAATCCGGCTGTCCGGATACCCCCTAATCCAGGACTCCCTCACCCTTGGTTGTGCAAAGTCACATAAATGTTGAGGTGATCCTGGGTCGGTTGTTGTTCCATCAGAGGCTGGGGCTGTAGAGGAACCAATGCCAAAACTGAATCTCCTAAATTGTTGTCATCAAAAACTGTAATGGAGTCATTCCAGGCACCAGTTGGGCTATCAGAGGTGTTATTCTCAGGCACTAGACCATGCTGAACTGTCAAGCCCTGGGCAGCCAACCAAGCATGATAATTAACTAGATGAGGGGAAGTGCAGGCAGAGGTGGTGCAGGTGGAGCAGGCCAAACACCCCAGCCAACATTTGCATGATTATGATTTGTAGCAGCACCATTGTTACCATTATTGGCAACCTGCGGCGCTGCATTCTGGACCAGCCAATTGTGAACCTATTGCTGGTACAATTGCTCTGTAGTTAGCTCAGGACCAAACTGGGGGTGCGGGTTACCATCCGGAGGAGGAGGTTCTTCACCTGCAGGCAGGACTTCGGGCAGCAATCTATTCCAGTCGGTTGCTGCGTAAGATGGTGACCTGAATAGTCCATCAATTACGAGCCCCACCAAGTTGCTAGACCATGAAGCTTTTCGGGATCAGACGCAAACGGATCACATGAGCCTTAAGCAAAATGAAACGCCTATCCTGCCTCGGATTGTACCAGGATACTAAAGATCCATAACCACCCAGAGCTTTGGTGAGATAGTAATCAGTCTGGAAGTCATAAGGAAAACCAAAGAACATGAGCCAAACTTTAGGGCCAAACAAGGTGGTGCACCTATTTAGAGCTTCATTATGCGCAACAAAACTGACTAGTAAATCTTCATCTTCTAGTTCAATAGGAGTGTTCACAGCAGTATCCCTCATGAAAGAGTCCACGAAGCCAAAAATCCCAATGCCAAAGGGGTGATCGCTAACCTTAGTTGTGAACACCTGGGATTCGTGGAGCAGACCGACGATGGTGTTGCGGATGGCGGCCCGACGATGCAAGGGGACGTAGTGGCTCGTCTCAGCAATGGCCAAGAAGTCATGGTTGAGCGGCGGGATTGGGCCGACCACCATCCCGCTGCGCACAATGCAGTCCGCCAGACCAGGCTCGACGGCGAATCCCAATGGACGAAGGGGAGCGAGTTGAGCGGGTAGTTCGCCTTGGGAGAGGAGCACAGGCGGGGCGGGGACAGAGGCTATGGAAGAGAGATGGGACGAGACGAAGGCGTTTGAGTTTTCGAGGTGGAATTTGGAGCGTGAGGGGTAGAAGAGGAAGGTTGCGTGGTCTTGGGGATCCATTGCCATTTAGTTGCAAATTTCCTTTGAAATTTGGATCGTTCCGTGTGCCCATATCTACCACAGGCAGCGCATCAGACGGTTGGTTTAGATGTACGTGGCTTGGTGCACAAATGGGAAGGTGGAGAAGATCCGGCGGCAGGGGTGAGATTATTGAGCAGGGGGGTTAGACCATAAACTGGCAAGACTTACCAAGAGCGGGGCAATGAAGTGCCTTGTGGTTAGGTGCAGAGTAGTTAATGCAGATTAGGCGATTCTGGCACGCTAATTTCTAGTGACCCCATTGTAGACATTTAGAGCATAGAGCTTCCCAATTATCTGATAAATTGAGGATTTCCTCCAACAAGTAATGGGCCTGGGCCAAGTCAGCTTTGTGGCAGGCTATAAGCAAAGGAGGCCAGATACCATGGGCCGGAGCATATTTGAGTGTTGAGGACAAAAAGCAGCGTGGCGGAGCTGGATATGGCACGTTCAAAGGGCATTTAATGTTCCCAAATCGAATAAATTCCGCAGACTGTTTGTCCTCCAGATCAGCCTGAGCCATAAAATGCTCCATTAATGCTAGGTGATCAATCTTGTCCGCAGGCATCAAGTAGATACCCAGCAATTGAGCTTCTTGCATCGGAGGAGTAATGGAGCCAAATTGAATGTATGAACTCGGTGATTGCTCATGGGTAACCATGTTCTTGATCGAGGAAGATGAGGCCTCAATACATGCTTATTTGAAAATTGCATATGATCCAGATGGACCAAATGAGATTTTTGAAAAACCGCCCGTGAAGAACACTACAAAAAAAGACACATCCATGACATTTTGGGCTGAACGAAATTTTTTTCTGTCATACATATGACACTTCTATGACGATAATTGTGACAAAACCCGGCATCATCATAGATGTGGTGGGCTCCTACTTCTATGACAAAAAATCATGACAGAAAATGGGTTTTTCGTCCTGGGCGGACCGGAGACGCAGCTGCATGACATTCTTTGGGCCGTCCATGACGGAAAAAATCGTGGTATAAGCGAGGGGGAGGAAAATTTTGGGGAGTTCCCGGTAACGGTGGGAGGTCGGGGGCCGAGCGATGCGCGTTTCTCTCGTACACGTACGCGCGTGTGTGCGAGGCGTTGGCTCTAACTGAACCCGAGCGAGGCGTTGGGCTCTAACTGAACCCGAGCGATCGCACTGCAGGCTACGCGTTACTGAACCCGAGCGATCAATCGATGGCTGTTAACTGAACCTGATCGAGCGATTCCTTCGCTACTGCTGCTAACTGAAGCCGATCGATGGGATGAACAGTGAGCGTTGCGGGGGGCGGGGGGGGGGGGGGGGGGGGGGGGGGGGGGGGGGGGGGGGGGGGGGGGGGGGGGGGGGTTGGATGAATAGTGAGCGGTGGCGTTGCCTCTGGATAAACAGGACCCCGTGGTGTGGTGGAGGGCTGGATGAACAGTAGACGGTGGAGGGGAGCCCGTGGAGGGGTGGATGAACAGGACCCCGTGGTGTGGAGGGCTGGATGAACAGTAGACGGTGGAGGGGTGGTTGAACAGGGCCCCGTGGTGTGGAGGGCTGGATGAACAGTAGACGGTGGAGGGGTGGTTGAACAGTAGCCGGTGGAGTAGCAGGCGGTGGATGCTGGATGAACAAGAGCCCGTGGAGGCTGGATGAACAGGAGCCCGTGGAGGCTGGAGGAGGTCGACGGTGGAGATGAACAGTATCCCGTGGAGTCCCATTTTGCGGTACGCCACACCCCTCCCGATGAACAGGACCCCCGTTTCGACCGTAGTGCTCCAACACAAGTCTGTTTCCTCCATTTTGCGGTATGCCACACCCCTCCCGATGAACAGGACCTCTGTTTCGACCGTAGGAGGTCCGTTTCCTCCGTTTTGCGGTACGCCAGACCCCTCCCGATGAACAGGATCCCGTTTCGAACGTGGCCGGTCGAACACAAGGCCGTTTCCTCCGTTCTGCGGTACGCCAGGCCTCGTTTCCATCGCGTGTTCCGTCCAAGCCCTCCCGATGAACACGGCGCATTCCGTTGCCTCCCCATGAACACGACGCATTCCGTTGCCTCCCCATGAACACGACGACGATGCTATTTCTCTATTCCGACCCAGCCATGTACATGAGCCCTAGACGTACGTATGCGCGAGTAGGCGTTCGAGACCCCGCCCGTATGTACACATACGTGGACGTATTTTCTTTCTTTCACCCTGGCGCTGTACGTACGTGTAAATGCTACGTGCGCGCCTCTACTACGACACGTGCACGCCTCTACTACGACACGTGTGCGCCTCTACATTGACCAGTATGTACGTACACGTTCGCGACCAGAATGACAACGCTACGTATGCTTCGACCAGGTGGGTCCCGACTGTCAGGCACTTCCTTGCCTGCGAAGATGTAGCTGGTCGGTCCAAGCAGTCAGGGGGCGAATCGTTTTTTTTGCCCGGACGCACTTCCTTACGTGCGAAGATGTAGTTGGTGGGTCCCAGCAGTCAGGGGGAAACGTTTTTTTCGCAAAATATAGTGGCCCGTCCGGTGGGTCCCAGCTGTCAGGTGGAGGAATCATTATTTTCCGCGTAATAAGGAGGCACTTCCTTGCTGCGGCCGTGGACCCAGCTGTCAGCCTCTCCACGTATAGTCCATGTCCGATGGAAGTCGTTCCTTGACCACGTTGACCATGTCGCGCCGAGAGCACCAGGGCGGTGGACGACGGCGAGGCCTAGGAAGGGGACGACATGGAGGCAGGGAAGACTCGGCAGTTGTTTCCCACGCGGAGGGGAGTACGACTGTACGAGGGTTTACTGGTTCGTCTGCCGTCACCGGAGAATAACAGCAGGTGTGGGTGAGTAGAGGGATGGCTAGGCCAGCGATGGGAGTACGATCGGGCGGTGAGGCCTGCGCGGCAGCACAGCCGGCCGCGAGGAGGAGGGTGCAGGCAGTCCTGCCGGCGCTTGTTTGAGCGGCTGGAGCAGGAAGAGCAGAGATTGAAGAAGCACGACGGCCGTTGGATGGACATCCAACAGTCAGTGCTTGTGCGCCAACCTTTTTTTTAGGAAAGCCTCAAATCTGTGGAAAACAGCATACAGCCCATCTGCCATTATTTCTAATAATTTACAGCCCATTTGCTAATTCTTAAGGTTTTTTTGGAGCCCATATTCTTTTTGTTAGCATTACAGCCCATATTGTGGCAACGGTTAAAAAATTATACGAAAATTTGCATATTTCGGTGCGGTCCGAACTATTTTTAATCCTGAAATTTCGACTCACATTCAAACTGATTTAAAAAATAAATGTATATCAATATAAAATCCAACAAATTCTCCACGCATAAAAATTAATGGAATTTAAAATCTTGAAATGAAAAAAAAAGATATTTGAAACTAATTACCGATTTGATGTGTTTTAAAAATGTACAACCCATTGCTCATTACTGATGGGCCATTTTCTCGGCCAGCCGAATGAAAGCCCTCCTCGTCTTGAAAGATTTGCAGCCCAACAGGCCTGACAAAGCGACTTACTTGGCAAATCACAAAAAAACTAGGCTATGGCCGTGGACCCAGCTATCAGCCTCTCCACGAACAGTACTCTTCCGATGGAAGTCGTTCCTTGACCACGTTGACCACGCCGCGCGGAGAGCACCACGACGGTGGACGACGGCGAGGCCTAGGAAGGGGACGACGCGGCAGTGGAAGCCCGTGCGGAGAGGACTACGAGGGTTCACTGGTTCGGCTGCGGTGTGAGGCTGCCGTCGCCGCAGGGCCTGGCCAGCGGTGGGAATAGTAGGGGGCGGTGAGGCCTCTGCTGAAGGAAATATGCCCTAGAGGCAATAATAAAGTTATTATTTATTTCCTTATATCATGATAAATGTTTATTATTCATGCTAGAATTGTATTAACCGGAAACATAATACATGTGTGAATACATAGAGAAACAGAGTGTCACTAGTATGCCTCTACTAGACTAGCTCGTTAATCAAAGATGGTTATGTTTCCTAACCATGAACAAAGAGTTGTTGTTTGATTAACGGGATCACATCATTAGGTGAATGATCTGATTGACATGACCCATTCCATTAGCTTAGCACCCGATCGTTTAGTATGTTGCTATTGCTTTCTTCATGACTTATAGATGTTCCTATGACTATGAGATTATGCAACTCCCGTCTGCCGGAGGAACACTTTTTGTGCTACCAAACGTCACAACGTAAATGGGTGATTATAAAGGTGCTCTACAGGTGTCTCCAAAGGTAGATGTTGGGTTGGCGTATTTCGAGATTTGGATTCATCACTCCGATTGTCGGAGAGGTATCTCTGGGCCCTCTCGGTAATGCACATCACATAAGCCTTGCAAGCATTGCAACTAATGAATTAGTTGTGAGATGATGTATTACGGAACGAGTAAAGAGACTTGCCGGTAACGAGATTGAACTAGGTATTGAGATACCGACGATCGAATCTCGGGCAAGTAACATACCGATGACAAAGGGAACAACGTATGTTGTTATGCGGTCTGAGTGATAAAAGATCTTCATAGAATATGTAGGAGCCAATATGAGCATCCAGGTTCCACTATTGGTTATTGACCGAAGACGTGTCTCGGTCATGTCTACATTTTTCTCGAACCCGTAGGGTCCGCACGCTTAAGGTTTCGATGACAGTTATATTATGAGTTTATGAGTTTTGATGTACCGAAGTTTGTTCGGAGTCCCGGATGTGATCACGGACATGACGAGGAGTCTCGAAATGGTCGAGACATAAAGATTGATATATTTGAAGCCTATATTTGGATATCGGAAGTGTTCCGGGTGAAATCGGGATTTTACCGGAGTACCGGGAGGTTACCGGAACCCCCCGGGAGGTATATGGGCCTTAGTGGGGTTTAGTGGAAGAGAGGAGAGGTGGCCAGGGCTGGGCCGCGCGCTCCTCCCCCCTAGTCCGAATAGGACAAGGATAGGGGGCCGGCGCCCCCCTCCTTCTCTCTCTCCTCTTTCCCCCCTCCCGAATCCTATTCCAACTAGGAAAGGGGGGATCCTACTCCCGGAGGGAGTAGGACTCCTCCTGGCGCGCCCTCCCTGGCCGGCCACACCTCCCCTTTGATCCTTTATATACGGAGCCAGGGGGCACCCCTACACAGACAAGTTGATCCACGTGATCATATTCTTAGCCGTGTGCGGTGCCCCCTTCCACCATAGTCCTCGATAATATTGTAGCGGTGCTTAGGCGAAGCCCTGCGACGGTAGTACATCAAGATCGTCACCACGCCGTCGTGCTGACGGAACTCTTCCCCGACACTTTGCTGGATCGGAGTCCGGGGATCGTCATCGAGCTGAACGTGTGCTAGAACTCGGAGGTGCCGTAGTTTCGGTGCTTGATCGGTCGGGCCGTGAAGACGTACGACTACATCAACCACGTTGTCCTAACGCTTCCGTTGTCGATCTACAAGGGTACGTAGATCACACTCTCCCCTCTCGTTGCTATGCATCACCATGATCTTGCGTGTGCGTAGGAATTTTTTTGAAATTACTACGAAACCCAACAGTGGCATCCGAGCCTAGGTTTTATATGTTGATGTTATATGCACGAGTAGAACACAAGTGAGTTGTGGGCGATATAAGTCATACTGCTTACCAACATGTCATACTTTGGTTCGGCGGTATTGTTGGACGAAGCGGCCCGGACCGACATTACGCGTACGCTTACGCGAGACCGGTTCTCCCGACGTGCTCTGCACAAAGGTGGCTAGCGGGTGACAGTTTCTCCAACTTTAGTTGAACCGAGTGTGGCTACGCCCGGTCCTTGCGAAGGTTAAAACAGCACCAACTTGACAAACTATCGTTGTGCTTTTGATGCGTAGGTAAGATTGGTTCTTGCTTAAGCCCGTAGCAGCCACGTAAAACATGCAACAACAAAGTAGAAGACGTCTAACTTGTTTTTGCAGGGCATGTTGTGATGTGATATGGTCAAGACATGATGCTAAATTTTATTGTATGAGATGATCATGTTTTGTAACCGAGTTATCGGCAACTGGCAGGACCAATATGGTTGTCGCTTTATTGTATGCAATGCAATCGCGTTGTAATGCTTTACTTTATCACTAAGCGGTAGCGATAGTCGTGGAAGCATAAGATTGGCGAGACGACAACGATGCTATGATGGAGATCAAGGTGTCGCGCCGGTGACGATGGTGATCACGACGGTGCTTCGAAGATGGAGATCACAAGCACAAGATGATGATGGCCATATCATATCACTTATATTGATTGCATGTGATGTTTATCTTTTATGCATCTTATCTTGCTTTGATTGACGGTAGCATTATAAGATGATCTCTCACTAATTATCAAGAAGTGTTCTCCCTGAGTATGCACCGTTGCGAAAGTTCTTTGTGCTGAGACACCACGTGATGATCGGGTGTGATAGGCTCTACGTTCAAATACAACGGGTGCAAAACAGTTGCACACGCGCAATACTCAGGTTATACTTGACGAGCCAAGCATATACAGATATGGCCTGGGAACACGGAGACCGAAAGGTCAAGCGTGAATCATATAGTATATATGATCAACATAGCGATGTTCACCAATGAAACTACTCCATCTCACGTGATGATCGGACATGGTTTAGTTGATCTGGATCACGTAATCACTTAGAGGATTAGAGGGATGTCTATCTAAGTGGGAGTTCTTTAAGTAATATGATTAATTGAACCTAAATTTATCATGAACTTAGTACCTGATAGTATCTTGCTTATTCATGTTTGATTGTAGATAGATGGCCCGTGCTGTTGTTCCGTTGAATTTTAATGCGTTCCTTGAGAAAGCAAAGTTGAAAGATGATGGTAGCAATTACACGGACTGGGTCCGTAACTTGAGGATTATCCTCATTGCTGCACAGAAGAATTATGTCCTGGAAGCACTGCTGGGTGCCAGGCCTGCTGCTGGAGCAACACCAGATGTTATGAACGTCTGGCAGAGCAAAGCTGATGACTACTCGATAGTTCAGTGTGCCATGCATTACGGCTTAGAATCGGGACTTCAATGACGTTTTGAACGTCATGGAGCATATGAGATGTTCCAGGAGTTGAAGTTAATATTTCAAGCAAATGCCCGGATTGAGAGATATGAAGTCTCCAATAAGTTCTATAGCTGTAAGATGGAGGAGAACAGTTCTGTCAGTGAGCATATACTCAAAATTTCTGGGTATAATAATCACTTGATTCAATTGAGAGTTAATCTTCCAGATGATTGCGTCATTGACAGAATTCTCCAATCACTGCCACCAAGCTACAAGAGCTTCGTGATGAACTATAATATGCAAGGGATGAACAAGACTATTCCCGAGCTCTTTGCAATGCTGAAAGCTGCGGAGGTAGAAATCAAGAAGGAGCATCAAGTGTTGATGGTCAACAAGACCACTTGTTTCAAGAAAAAGGGCAAAGGGAAGAAGAAGGGGAACTTCAAAAAGAACAGCAAGCAAGTTGCTGCTCAAGAGAAGAAACCCAAACCTAGACCTAAGCCTGAAACTGAGTGCTTCTATTGCAAGTAGACTGGTCACTGGAAGCGGAACTGCCTCAAGTATTTGGTGGATAAGAAGGATGGCAAGGTGAACAAAGGTATATGTGATATACATGTTATTGATGTGTACCTTACTAATGCTCGCAGTAGCACCTGGGTATTTGATACTGGTTCTGTTGCTAATATTTGCAACTCGAAACAGGGACTATGGATTAAGCGAAGATTGGCTAAGGACGAGGTGACGAGGCGCGTGGGAAATGGTTCCAAAGTCGATGTGATCGCAGTCGGCACGCTACCTCTACATCTACCTTCGGGATTAATATTAGACCTAAATAATTGTTATTTGGTGCCAGCGTTAAGCATGAACATTATATCTGGATCTTGTTTGATGCGAGACGGTTATTCATTTAAATCAGAGAATAATGGTTGTTCTATTTACATGAATAATATCTTTTATGGTCATGCACCCTTAAAGAGTGGTCTATTCTTATTAAATCTCGATAGTAGTGACACACATATTCATAGTGTTGAAACCAAAGATGCAAAGTTGATAATGATAGTGCAACTTATTTGTGGCACTGCCGTTTAGGTCATATCGGTATAAAGCGCATGAAGAAACTCCATAATGATGGGCTTTTGGAACCACTTGATTATGAATCACTTGGTACTTGCGAACCGTGCCTTATGGGTAAGATGACAAAAACACCGTTCTCCGGTACTATGGAGAGAGCAATAGATTTGTTGGAAATCATACATACAGATGTATGTGGACCGATGAATGTTGAGGCTCGTGGCGGATATCGTTATTTTCTCACCTTCACAGATGACTTAAGCAGATATGGGTATATCTACTTAATGAAACACAAGTCTGAAACGTTTGAAAAGTTCAAAGAATTTCAGAGTGAAGTTGAAAATCATCGTAACAAGAAAATAAAATTCCTACGATCTGATCGTGGAGGAGAATATTTGAGTTACGAGTTTGGTTTACATTTGAAACAATGTGGAATAGTTTCGCAACTCACGCCACCCGGAACACCACAGCGTAATGGTGTGTCCGAACGTCGTAATCGCACTTTACTAGATATGGTACGATCTATGATGTCTCTTACTAATTTACCGCTATCGTTTTGGGGATACGCTCTAGAGACGGCCGCATTCACGTTAAATAGGGCACCATCAAAATCCGTTGAGACGACGCCTTATGAACAGTGGTTTGGCAAGAAACCAAAGTTGTCGTTTCTGAAAGTTTGGGGCTGCGATGCTTATGTGAAAAAGCTTCAACCTGATAAGCTCGAACCCAAATCGTAGAAATGTGTCTTCATAGGATATCCAAAGGAAACTATTGGATACACCTTCCATCACAGATCCGAAGGCAAGACTTTTGTTGCTAAATTCGGAAACTTTCTGGAGAAGGAGTTTCTCTCGAAAGAAGTGAGTGGGAGGAAAGTAGAACTTGACGAGGTAACTGTACCTACTCCCTTATTGGAAAGTAGTACATCACAGAAACCTGTTTCTGTGACACCTACACCAATTAGTGAGGAAGCTAATGATAATGATCATGAAACTTCAGAACAAGATACTACTGAACCTCATAGATCAACCAGAGTGAGATCCGCACCAGAGTGGTACGGTAACCCTGTTCTGGAAGTCATGCTACTAGATCATGATGAACCTACGAGCTATGAAGAAGCGATGGTGAGCCCAGATTCCGCAAAATGGCTTGAAGCCATGAAATCTGAGATGGGATCCATGTATGAGAACAAAGTATGGACTTTGGTTGACTTGCCCACTGATCGGCAAGCAATTGAGAATAAATGGATCTTCAAGAAGAAGACTGACACTGTAATATTACTGTCTACAAAGCTCGACTTGTCGCAAAAGGTTTTTGGCAAGTTCAAGGGATTGACTACGATGAGACCTTCTCACCCGTAGCGATGCTTAAGTCCGTCCGAATCATGTTAGCAATTGCCGCATTTTATGATTATGAAATTTGGCAGATGGATGTCAAAACTGCATTCCTGAATGGATTTCTGGAAGAAGAGTTGTATATGATGCAACCAGAAGGTTTTGTCGATCCAAAGGGAGCTAACAAAGTGTGCAAGATCCAGCGATCCATATATGGACTGGTGCAAGCCTCTCGGAGTTGGAATAAACGCTTTGATAGTGTGATCAAAGCATTTGGTTTTATACAGACTTTTGGAGAAGCCTGTATTTACAAGAAAGTGAGTGGGAGCTCTGTAGCATTTCTGATATTATATGTGGATGACATATTACTAATTGGAAATGATATAGAATTTCTGGATAGCATAAAGGGTACTTGAATAATAGTTTTTCAATGAAAGACCTCGGTGAAGCTGCTTACATATTAGGCATTAAAATCTATAGAGATAGATCAAGACGCTTAATTGGACTTTCACAAAGCACATACCTTGACAAAGTTTTGAAGAAGTTCAAAATGGATCAAGCAAAGAAAGGGTTCTTGCCTGTGTTACAAGGTGTGAAGTTGAGTCAGACTCAATGCCTGACCACTGTAGAAGATAGAGAGAAAATGAAAGATGTTCCCTATGCTTCAGCCATAGGCTCTATCATGTATGCAATGCTGTGTACCAGACTGAAGTGTGCCTTGCTGTAAGTCTAGCAGGGAGGTACCAAAGTAATCCAGGAGTGGATCACTGGACAGCGGTCAAGAACATCCTGAAATACCTGAAAAGGACTAAGGATATGTTTCTCGTTTATGGAGGTGACATAGAGCTAATCGTAAATGGTTACGTCGATGCAAGCTTTGACACTGATCCGGACGATTCTAAATCGCAAACCGGATACGTGTTTACATTAAACGGTGGAGCTGTCAGTTGGTGCAGTTCTAAACAAAGCATCGTGGCGGGATCTACGTGTGAAGCAGAATACATAGCTGGTTCAGAAGCAGCAAATGAAGGAGTCTGGATGAAGGAGTTCATATCCGATCTAGGTGTCATACCTAGTGCATCGGGTCCAATGAAAATCTTTTGTGACAATACTGGTGCAATTGCCTTGGCAAAGGAATCCAGATTTCACAAAAGAACCAAGCACATCAAGAGATGCTTCAATTCCATCCGGGATCTAGTCCAGGTGGGAGACATAGATATTTGCAAGATACATACGGATCTGAATGTAGCAGACCCATTGACTAAGCCTCTTCCACGGGCAAAACATGATCAGCACCAAGGCTCCATGGGTGTTAGAATCATTACTGTGTAATCTAGATTATTAACTCTAGTGCAAGTGGGAGACTGAAGGAAATATGCCCTAGAGGCAATAATAAAGTTAGTATTTCCTTATATCATGATAAATGTTTATTATTCATGCTAGAATTGTATTAACCGTAAACATAATACATGTGTGAATACATAGACAAACAGAGTGTCACTAGTATGCCTCTACTAGACTAGCTCGTTAATCAAAGATGGTTATGTTTCCTAACCATGAACAAAGAGTTGTTGTTTGATTAACGGGATCACATCATTAGGTGAATGATCTGATTGACATGACCCATTCCATTCCATTAGCTTAGCACCCGATCGTTTAGTATGTTGCTATTGCTTTCTTCATGACTTATAGATGTTCCTATGACTATGAGATTATGCAACTCCCGTCTGCCGGAGGAACACTTTTCGTGCTACCAAACGTCACAACGTAAATGGGTGATTATAAAGGTGCTCTACAGGTGTCTCCAAAGGTAGATGTTGGGTTGGCGTATTTCGAGATTTGGATTCATCACTCCGATTGTCGGAGAGGTATCTCTGGGCCCTCTCGGTAATGCACATCACATAAGCCTTGCAAGCATTGCAACTAATGAATTAGTTGTGAGATGATGTATTACGGAATGAGTAAAGAGACTTGCCGGTAACGAGATTGAACTAGGTATTGAGATACCGACGATCGAATCTCGGGTAAGTAACATACCGATGACAAAGGGAACAACGTATGTTGTTATGCGGTCTGACCGATAAAAGATCTTCGTAGAATATGTAGGAGCCAATATGAGCATCCAGGTTCCGCTATTGGTTATTGACCGAAGACGTGTCCCGGTCATGTCTACATTGTTCTCGAACCCGTAGGGTCCGCACGCTTAAGGTTTCGATGACAGTTATATTATGAGTTTATGAGTTTTGATGTACCGAAGTTTGTTCGGAGTCCCGGATGTGATCACGGACATGACGAGGAGTCTCGAAATGGTCGAGACATAAATATTGATATATTGGAAGCCTATATTTGGATATCGGAAGTGTTCTGGGTGAAATCGGGATTTTACCGGAGTACCAGGAGGTTACCGGAACCCCCCGGGAGGTATATGGGCCTTAGTGGGCTTTAGTGGAAGAGAGGAGAGGTGGCCAGGGCTGGGCCGCGCGCCCCTCCCCCCTAGTCCGAATAGGACAAGGAGAGGGGGCCGGCGCCCCCCTTCCTTCTCTCTCTCCTCTTTCCCCCCTCCCGAATCCTATTCCAACTAGGAAAGGGGGGAATCCTACTCCCGGAGGGAGTAGGACTCCTCCTGGCGCGCCCTCCCTGGCCGGCCACACCTCCCTTTGATCCTTTATATACGGAGGGAGGGGGCACCCCTACACACACAAGTTGATCCATGTGATCATATTCTTAGCCGTGTGCGGTGCCCCCTTCCACCATAGTCCTCGATAATATTGTAGCGGTGCTTAGGCGAAGCCCTGCGATGGTAGTACATCAAGATCGTCACCACGCCGTCGTGCTGACGGAACTCTTCCCTGACACTTTGCTAGATTGAAGTCCGGGGATCGTCATCGAGCTGAACGTGTGCTAGAACTCGGAGGTGTCGTAGTTTCGGTGCTTGATCGGTCGGGCCGTGAAGACGTATGACTACATCAACCACGTTGTGCTAACGCTTCTGTTGTCGATCTACAAGGGTACGTAGATCACACTCTCCCCTCTCGTCGCTATGCATCACCATGATCTTGCGTGTGCGTAGGAAATTTTTTGAAATTACTACGAAACCCAACATCTGCGGCAGCATAGCCGGGCACGGGAGGCAGGAGCATGCGGCACGACCGGCGCTGCTTTGGGCGGCTGGAGCAAGAATACCAGAGGTTGAAGAAGCACTACGGCCGTTGGATGGACATCGTACGGTCACTGGAGCTAGAATCGTTCATATTGACTAAGTTGACAAAGCCCTTCGTCCCTGTCAACTTTGTAGGCCCACAAGTCGGCCTCCCAGCAAGGTGGGTCCCAGCTAGTCGGGGGAGTATTCATTTTTTTGTGCGTAATAACGAGGCACTTCTGGTGGGTCCGAGCTGACAGCGGGGGGAACATTTTTTCGCGAAATACGGTGGCCCGTCCGGTGGGTCCCAACAGTCAGGGGGAAACGATTTTTTTCGCAAAATACTGGTGGCCCGTTCGGTGGGTCCCCGCTGTCAGGTGGAGGAATAATTATTTTCCGCATAATAAGAAGGCACTTCCTTGCGACTGCCGTGGACCCAGCTGTCAGCCTCTCCACATACAGTACTCTTCCGATGAAAGTCGGTCGTTGACCACGTTGACCACGCCACGCCGAGAGCACCAGGGCGGTGGACGACGGCGAGGACTATGAAGGGGATGACTCGGAACCGGGGAAGACGCAGCAGTGTGTTAGGGGATCGTAGCAGAAATTTAAAATTTTCTACGCATCACCAAGATCAATCTATGGAGTAATCTAGCAACGAGGGGAAGGAGAGTGCATCTACATACCCTTGTAGATCGCTAAGCGGAAGCGTTCAAGTGAACGGGGTTGATGGAGTCGTACTCGTCGTGATCCAAATCTCTGATGATCCTAGCGCCGAACAGACGGCACCTCCGCGTTCAACACACGTACGGAACGGAGATGTCTCCCACGCCTTGATCTAGCAAGGAGGAGGGAGAGGTTGAGGAAGAGAGTCAAACAGCAGCATGACGGCGTGGTGGTGATGGAGTGGCAGTTCTCCGGCAGGGCTTCGCCAGGCTCACGCGGAGGAGGAGAGGTATTGGAGGGGAGGGGCTGCGCCAGGTTCAAGGGTGTGGCCGCCCTCCCACCCCTCCACTATTTATAGGTGGGGAGAGAGGGGGCCGGCCCCCCTTAGATCCCATCTAGGGTTGGGGGTGGCGGCCAAGGGGGGAGGAGTGCCTCCCAAGTCAAGTGGAGGCCCTCCCCCTTAGGGTTTCCCCTCTCCCATGCGCATGGGCCTTGGGGGGGGCTGGTGCCCTTGGCCCATTAAGGTTAGGGCGCCCCCCTACAGCCCATGCTGCTGTATTGGACGTGGTGGAACATTTTCCGGACCTACGGACCCCTCCAGAATCCTCCGGAACCTTCGGGAAGCTTCCCGGTACAATACCGGAAAAAACCGAACTTTTCCCGGAACCCGAACAACAACTTTCCATATATAAATCTTTACCTCCGGACCATTCTGGAACTCCTCGTGATGTCCGGGATCTCATCCGGGACTCTGAACAACATTCGGTAATCACATACAAGTCTTCCTAATAACCCTAGCGTCATCGAACCTTAAGTGTGTAGACCCTACGGGTTCGGGAACCATGCAGACATGACCGAGACAACTCTCCGGTCAATAACCAACAGCGGGATCTGGATACCCATGTTGGCTCCCACATGCTCCACGATGATCTCATCGGATGAACCACGATGTCAAGGATTCAATCAATCCCATATACAATTCCCTTTGTCTATCGGTACGATACTTGCCCGAGATTCGATCGTCGGTATCCCGATACCTTGTTCAATCTCGTTACCGGCAAGTCTCTTTACTCGTTCCGTAACACATCATCCAGTGATCAACTCCTTGGTCACATTGTGCACATTATGATAATGTCCTACCGAGTCAGCCCAGAGAAACCTCTCCGTTTACACGGAGTGACAAATCCCAGTCTCGATTCGTGCCAACCCAACAGACACTTTCGGAGATACCTATAGTGAACCTTTATAGTCACCCAGTTACGTTGTGACGTTTGGTACACCCAAAGCATTCCTACGGTATCCGGGAGTTGCACAATCTCATGGTCTAAGGAAATGATACTTGACATTAGAAAAGCTTTAGCATACGAACTACACGATCTTTGTGCTAGGCTTTGGATTGGGTCTTGTCCATCACATCATTCTCCTAATGATGTGATCCCGTTATCAACGACATCCAATGTCCATGGTCAGGAAACTGTAACCATCTATTGATCAACGAGCTAGTCAACTAGAGGCTTACTAGGGACATGGTGTTGTCTATGTATCCACACATGTATTTGAGTTTCCTATCAATACAATTCTAGCATGGATAATAAACGATTATCATGAACAATGAAATATAATATAATAATAACTAATTTATTATTGCCTCTAGGGCATATTTCCAACAGTCTCCCACTTGCACTAGAGTCAATAATCTAGTTCACATCGTCATGTGATTAACACTCACATGTCACATCGCCATGTGACCAACATCCAAGAGTCTACTAGACTCAATGATCTAGTTCACATCACTATGTGATAAACACTCAAAGAGTTCTGGGTTTGATCATGTTATGCTTGTGAGAGAGGTTGTAGTCAATGGGTCTTGCCATATTCAGATCCCTATGTATTTTGCAAAACTTTATGTCATATCGTAGATGCTGCTACCACGTTCCACTTGGAGCTATTCCAAATTGTTGCTCCATTATACGTATCCGATATATCTACTGAGAGCTATCCGGATAGGTGTTAAGCTTGCATCGACATAACTCTTTACGTCGAACTCTTTATCACCTCCATAACCGAGAAACATTTCCTTATTCCTCTAAGGATAATTTTGACTGCTATCTGGTGATCCACTCTTAGATCACCTTGGTACCCTCATGCCAGACATGTGGCAAGGCACACATCAGGTGCGGTACTCAGCATGGCATACCGTATAGAGCCTATGACAAAAGCATAGGGGACGACCTTCGTCTCTTTTTCTGCCGTGGTCAAGCTTTGAGTCTTACTCAACTTCACACCTTACAACTCAGGTAAGAACCCCTTCTTCAACTGATCTATTTTGAACTTCTTCAAAAACATGTCAAGGTGTGCGTTCTTTGAAAGTATCATCGGGCGTCTTGATCTATCTCTATAGATCTTGATGCCCAATTTGTAAGCATCTTTATCCAGGTCTTCCTTTGAAAAACACTCTTCAAACAACCGTTTATGCTTTCCAGAGATTCTACATTATTTCAGATCAACAATATGTCATCCACATATACTTATCAGAAATGTTGTAGTGCTCCTACTCACTTTCTTGTAAATACAAGTTTCTAGCAAACCTTGTATAAACCTAAAAGCTTTGATCACTCCATCAAAACATATATTCCGATTCCGAGATGCTTGCTCTAGTCCATAGAAGGATTTCTGGAGCCAGCATACCTTTTAGCATCCTTAGGATTGACAAAACCTTTTATTGTATCACATACAACTTTTCTTACGAAAACTTGGTAAGAAAACTTGTTTTGACATCCATCTGTAAGATTTCATAATCGAAAAATACAGCTAATGCTAACATGATTCCGACGGACTTAAGCATCGCTACGGGTGAGAAATTCTCATCGTAGTCAACTCCTTGAACTTGTGAAAAGATTCTTTCCCACAAGTCGAGCTTCATAGACAGTAACAACACCGCCCACGTCCATCTTCTTCTTAAAGATCCATTTATCTCAATGGCTTGCCGATCATCGGGCAAGTCCACCAAAGTCCATATTTTGTTCTGATACATGGATCCTGTCTTGGATTTCATGGCTTCTAACCATTTGTCGTAATACGGTCCCACCATTGCTTCTCCATAGTTCGTAGGTTCATTGTTGTCCAACAACATGATATTTAAGACAGGATTACCGTACCACTCAGGAGTAGTACATATCCTTGTCGACCTATGAGGTTCGATAGCAACTTGATCTGAAGCTTCATGATCACTATCATTAACTTCCTATTCAACAGATGTAGGCTCCACAGAAAACATCTTTCTGTGTTGCATCACTCTCTGGTTGAAATAAAGGTTCGACAACCTCATCAAGTTCTATCTTCCTCCCACTCAATTCTTTCGAGAGAAACTCCTTCTTGAGAAAGGACCCATTCTTAGCGACAAACAATTTTCCCTCGGATCTGATATAGAAGGTATACCGAACTGTCACCCTTGGGTATCCTATGAAGATGTGTTTGTCCGCTTTTGGGTTCGAGCTTCTCCGGCTGAAGCCCTAAGCATCGCATCCCCAAACATTAAGAAACGACAAATTTGGTTTCTTGCCAAACCAATGTTCATATGACGTCGTCTCAACGGACTTAGATGGTGTCCTATCTAAAGTGAATGCAGTTGTCTCTAACGCATAACCTCAAAATGAAAATGGTAGATTGGTAAGAGATATCATATATCGCACCATATCTCATAGGGTTCGATTACGACGTCCGGACACACCATTACCTTGTGGTGTTCCAGGTGGCTTCAACTGTGAAACAATTCCACAATGTCTTAAGTGATTGCCAAACTCATAACTCAGAAAATCCCCTTTTGATCAGATCGTAGGAACATGATCTTATTGTTATGATGATTCTTAACTTCACTCTGAAATCGCTTGAACTTTTCAAACGTTTCAGACTTGTGCTTTATTAAGTAGATATACCTATATCTACCCAAATCGTCAGTGAAGATGAGAAAATAGCGATATCCACCGCACGCTTCAATTCTCATTGGATCACACGCATCAGCATGCATGAGTTCCAACAAGTCACTTGCCCGTTTCATTGTACCTGAAAACGGGGTCTTAGTCATCCTGCCCATGAGGCATGGCTCGCATGTGTCAAGTGATTCAAAATCAAGTGACTCCAAACATCCATCAACATGGAGTTTCTTCATGCATCTTACGCCATTATGACCTAAGCGGCAGTGCCACAAGAAAGTGGTACTATAATTATTAACTCTACATCTTTTGGCGTGAACATGTGTATTACCACGACCGAGATTCAATGAACCATTCACATAGGGTGCATGACCATGAAAGGTATTATTCATGTAAACAGAATAACCATTATTCTCTAATTTAAATGAATAACCGTATTGCAATGAACATGATCTAATCATATTCATGCTCAACGTAGACACCTGATAACATTTATCTAGGTTCAATACTAATCCCGAAGGCAGATGGAGTGTGCGATGGTGATCTCATCAACTTTGGAAACACTTCCAACACACATCGTCCCCTTGCCCTTAGCCAGTCTCCGTTTTAGTTCGTAGCTTTTGCTTCAAGTCACCAATAATAGCAACTGAACCGGTATCCAATACCCAGGTGCTACCAGGAGTACTAGTGAGGTACACATTAATAACACATATATACTTTGTTGAAGTTGCCAACCTTCTTATCTACCATGCATTTGGGGTAATTCCGCTACCAGTGACCGTTCCCCTTACAATAGAAGCACTTAGTCTTGGGTTTGGGTTCAACCTTGGGTTCCTTCACTCGAGCGGCAACTGGTTTGCCATCCATGAAGTTTCCCTTCTAGCCCTTGCCCTTCTTGAAACCAGTGGTCTTGTTAAACCATCAACACTTGATGCTCCTTCTTGATTTCTACCTTTTGCGGTCTTAAGCACCGCGAACAGCTCCGGGATCAACTCCATCCCTTGCATGTCATAGTTCATCATGAAGATCTAGTAGCTTAGTGATAGTGGCTAGAGAACTCTATCAATCACTATCTTATCTGGAAGTTTAACTCCCACTTGATTTAAGTGATTGTAGCACCCAGACATTCTGAGCACATGCTCACTAGCTGAGCTATTCTCCTCCATCTTGTTGGCAAAAGAACTTGTCAGAGGTCTCACACCTCTAAACACGGGCATGAGCCTGAAATCCCAATTTCAGCTCTTGGAACATCTCATATGTTCTATGGCGTTCAAAACGTCATTGGAATCCCGATTCTAAGCCGTAAAGTATGGTGCACTAAACTATCAAGTAGTCATCAGGACGTGTCTGTCAAGTGTTCACAACATCCATAGACGACGTTGTAGGGGTTTGCACATCGAGCGGTGCATCAAAGACGTAAGCCTTTTGTGTAGCAGTGAGGACACTCCTCGAACTATGGACCTAGTCCGCATCATTGCTTACAATATCTTTCAACTTAATCTTTCTCTAGGAACGTATTGAAACAGGGAGCTACAACGTGAGCTATTTACCTACAACATATTTGCGAAGACAATTTAGACTATGTTCATGATAGTTGAGTTCATCTAATCAAATTAATTTAATGAACTCCCACTCAGATAGACATCCCTCTAGTCATCTAAGTGAAACATGATCCGAATCGACTAGGCCGTGTCCGATCATCACGTGAGACGGACTAGTCATCAACGGTGAACATCTCATGTTGATCGTATCTTATATACGACTCATGTTCGACCTTTCGGTCTTCCGTGTTCCGAGGCCATGTCTGTACATGCTAGGCTCGTCAAGTCAACCTAAGTGTTTCGCATGTGTCCCGAGGCCATGTCTGTACATGCTAGGCTCGTCAACACCCGTTGTATTCGAACATTAGAATCTATCACACCCGATCATCACGTGGTGCTTCGAAACAATGAACCTTCGCAACGGTGCACAGTTAGGGGGAACACTTTTCTTGAAATTTTAGTGAGGGATCATCTTATTTAAGCTACCGTCGTTCTAAGCAAATAAGATGTAAAACATGATAAACATCACATGCAATCAAATAGTGACATGATATGGCCAATATCATTTTGCTCCTTTTGATCTCCATCTTCAGGGCTCCATGATCATCATTGTCACCGGCATGACACCATGATCTCCATCATCATGATCTCCATCATCGTGTCTTCTTGAAGTTGTCTCATCATCCATCACTTCTACTACTATGGCTAACGCTTTAGTAATAAAGTAAAGTAATTACATGATGTTTATGTTGACACACAGGTCATAAATAAATTAAGACAACTCCTATGGCTCCTGCCGGTTGTCATACTCATCGACATGCAAGTCGTGATTCCTATT
The DNA here is from genome assembly GCF_003073215.2 of Triticum urartu. Classification (NCBI taxonomy): domain Eukaryota; kingdom Viridiplantae; phylum Streptophyta; class Magnoliopsida; order Poales; family Poaceae; genus Triticum; species Triticum urartu. Next base: position 486,019,161 of record NC_053023.1, on the reverse strand, counting down.
ACAAGAACATGATCAATCTCATACATCACATATATCATTCATCACATCCTTTTGGCCATATCACATCACAAGGCATATGCTGCAAAAACAAGTTAGACGTCCTCTAATTGTTGTTGCAAGTTTTTACGTGGCTGCTATAGGTTTCTAGCAAGAACGTTTCTTACCTACGCGAAAACCACAACGTGATATGCCAATTTCTATTTACCCTTCATAAGGACCCTTTTCATCGAATCCGATCCGACTAAAGTGGGAGAGACAGACACCCGCTAGCCACCTTATGCAACTAGTGCATGTCAGTCGGTGGAACTAGTCTCACGTAAGCGTACGTGTAAGGTCGGTCCGGGCCGCTTCATCCCACGATGCCGCCGAATCAAGATAAGACTAGAAACGGCAAGTAAATTGACAATATCGATGCCCACAACTGCTTTGTGTTCTACTCGTGCATAGAAACTACGCATAGACCTAGCTCATGATGCCACTGTTGGTGGATCGTAGCAGAAATTTAAAATTTTCTACGCATCACCAAGATCAATCTATGGAGTAATCTAGCAACGAGGGGAAGGAGAGTGCATCTACATACCCTTGTAGATCGCTAAGCGGAAGCGTTCAAGTGAACGGGGTTGATGGAGTCGTACTCGTCGTGATCCAAATCACCGATGATCCTAGCGCCGAACGGACGGCACCTCCGCGTTCAACACACGTACGGAACGGAGACGTCTCCCACGCCTTGATCCAGCAATGAGGAGGGAGAGGTTGAGGAAGAGAGTCCAACAGCAGCACGACGGCGTGGTGGTGATGGAGTGGCAGTTCTCCGGCAGGGCTTCGCCAGGCTCACGCGAAGGAGGAGAGGTATTGGAGGGGAGGGGCTGCGCCAGGTTCAAGGGTGTGGCCGCCCTCCCACCCCTCGACTATTTATAGGTAGGGAGAGAGGGGGCCGGCCCCCCTTAGATCCCATCTAGGGTTGGGGGCGGCGGCCAAGGGGGGGAGGAGTGCCTCCCAAGTCAAGTGGAGGCCCTCCCCCTTAGGGTTTCCCCTCTCCCATGCGCATGGGCCTTGGGGGGGCTGGTGCCCTTGGCCCATTAAGGTTAGGACGCCCCCCTACAGCCCATGCTGCTGTATTGGACGTGGTGGAACATTTTCCAGACCTCAGGACCCCTCCGGAATCCTCCGGAACCTTTCGGAAGCTTCCCGGTACCATACCGGAAAAAACCGAACTTTTCCCGGAACCCGAACAACAACTTTCCATATATATAAATCTTTACCTCCGGACCATTCTGGAACTCCTCGTGATGTCCGGGATCTCATCCGGGACTCCTAACAACATTCGGTAATCACATACAAGTCTTCCTAATAACCCTACCATCATCGAACCTTAAGTGTGTAGACCCTACGGGTTTAGGAACCATGCAAACATGACCGAGACAACTCTCCAGTCAATAACCAACAGCGGGATCTGGATACCCATGTTGGCTCCCACATGCTCCACGATGATCTCATCGGATGAACCACGATGTCAAGGATTCAATCAATCCCGTATACAATTCCCTTTGTCTATCGGTACGATACTTGCCCGAGATTCGATCGTCGGTATCCTGATACCTTGTTCAATCTCGTTACCGGCAAGTCTCTTTACTCGTTCTGTAACACATCATCCCGTATCAACTCCTTGGTCACATTGTGCACATTATGATAATGTCCTACCGAGTGGGCCCAGAGATACCTCTCCGTTTACACGGAGTGACAAATCCCAGTCTCGATTCGTGCCAACCCAACAGACACTTTCGGAGATACCTATAGTGAACCTTTATAGTCACCCAGTTATGTTGTGACGTTTGGTACACCCAAAGCATTCCTACGGTATCCGGGAGTTGCACAATCTCATGGTCTAAGGAAATGATACTTGACATTAGAAAAGCTTTAGCATACGAACTACACGATCTTTGTGCTAGGCTTAGGATTGCGTCTTGTCCATCACATCATTCTCCTAATGATGTGATCCCGTTATCAACGACATCCAATGTCCATGGTCAGGAAACTGTAACCATCTATTGATCAATGAGCTAGTCAACTAGAGGCTTAATAGGGACATGGTGTTGTCTATGTATCCACACATGTATCTAAGTTTCCTATCAATACAATTCTAGCATGGATAATAAACGATTATCATGAACAATGAAATATAATATAATAATAACTAATTTATTATTGCCTCTAGGGCATATTTCCAACACAGTGGATGCCCACGCGAAGAGGAGTATGAGGGTTCACTGGTTCGGCTGCGGTGTGAGGCTGTTGTCGCTGCAGAATAGCAGGGGGTGTGGGTGAGTAGAGGGATGGCCTGGCCAGCGGTGGGAGTAGTAGGGGCGGTGAGGCCTCCGTGGCATCATAGCCGGCCACGGGAGGCAGGAGCATGCGGCACGACCGGCGCTGGTTTGGGCAGCTGGAGCAAGAAGACCAGAGGTTGAAGAAGCACTACGGCCGTTGGATGAACATCGTACGGTAACAGGAGCTAGAATCGTTCATATTGACTAAGTTGACAAAGCCCTCCGTCCCCGTCAACTTGGTAGGCCCACAAGTCAGCCTCCCACTATGCTGGGTTCCAGCTAGCAGGGGGGATATTCATTTTTTTGTGCATAATAATGAGGCACTTCCTTGCGTGCGAAGATAGCTGGTGGGTCCGACATGTCAGCGGGGGGGCACTTTATTTCGCGAAATACAGAGGCCTTTCCGATGGGTCCCAGATGTCAGGTGGAGGAATCATTATTTTGCGCGTAATAAGGAGGCATTTCCTTGTGTGTGGCCATGGACCCAGCTGTCAGCCTCTCCACGTACAGTCTATTTCCGATGGTGTCGTTCATTGACCATGTTGACCATGCCGCGCGGAGCGCATCCAAGGTGGTGGATGACGGCGAGGCCCCGGACAGCAATGAGCCGGAGATGGGAAGACACGGGAGTAGAGTCGTAGACAGAGAGGTGTACAAGGGTTAACTGGTTCTAGTGCGGTGTGGTTCGGCAGTCGGTGGAGAAGAACAGGAGGTGTGGAGGGGTGGAGGGATGGCCTGGCCAACGGTGGAGTAGCGCTTCATAGCGAAGCGTGCTAAGCAGAGCTGCTAGCAGCAGGAGGCGGGAGGTGGTCCCGACGGCGCTGGAGGAAGAAGACGAGAGATTGAAGATGGATGTCGGTCATTGGATGTAAATCTAACGGCTAACATGTCAGAATCATTTGTTGACTAAATTGACAACGACTTGCATTGGCTTCGACATATTGGCCCACATTTCAACCTCCAAAAATGTGGCCTGTATTCAACCCACTTTTTTAGAATTTACAGTCTTTTTTTGCGCAGTAGAATTTACAGTCAATTTGATCTTTTTTTTGAATTACAACCATTAGCTGGGCTGGGTGAACAAATAATGTAGCGTCCATGCGGCCCGTTTATTTTATTTCCTAAAAAATTACAGCCCATTTGCACTTTCTCGAAATACACGATTTTGCTAGGCTGATTCTAATTATAATGTTGGGTTGGGCCAGCAATGTTATCAAAAAATAAAAAGGGGCTGAGCATTTTGTTATAAATATATTTAAATAATAAGTGATATTATTACATTCATCCTTAAATTTACAGTCTTACCAAGCTTTATATAATAACATATAATTTTTTTTTAGAAAAATAGGGAGCATCTCCCCGGTTCCATTGTTGAGAACGAAACCACAACATATTCTGATACAGCAGCTCAAAGAGCAGTTCGAAAGCAAAGGTAGAAAAGCTACAAACTAGGGGGGTGGATGAGCAAGTTCTCTGAATAACACAAATCACCCGAGCGGTGCCAAAGGCAGAGTGGATAGAGCACTCAAATGACACAAGGAGGGTCCAGCGAAGCCTTCATGGTCTTCAGCCGAGGGGCCGTGTCAGCCTGCGGCGACCAGTAAGCAAGCGGAGACACCGGGCTGGAAGGCGTAGCATGGTGGATGTCCCTCTTTTTCGGCGCCAGGTGCCCATCATCTTCATCAGAGATCTTGAGACGAGCCCACGGGTCTAGCCCCAGAGCAGGTTGAGCCTTGTTCAGCCACAAGTGATCACCAACGGTTTCTGGAGGGATCTTGTTAGGGTTTCCACGAAGCTCATCAACTTGTCCTTGTCCGATCCGGAGGAGAGAATCGCCCAGTTCCTCACCATGTTCCTGATCAACCTCAAGACCTGCGGAATGGAAATCCAGGAGGTGTTACTGAAAATCATAGCATTTCTATATTTCCAGAGGCACCAAAGGACAGCTAAGCTAACAGTGTTCAAAACTAAGCACTTTTTGGTAGCAATCCAGAATCTGGCGACAGATTCGAAGGATGAGCCAATCTGACTAGAGAAATATTCCTCAATGTGGGCCCAGAGATGTTTAGCAACTATACATTCAAAAAATAGGTGAGAACAAGACTCTTGTTCCAAGCAATAAACACAATCAAGGGGTTTGATGATGTGTCTCTTCCTAAGGTTATCCCTAGTCATCAATTTGTTTTTGGAGAGAAGCCACAGAAATACATGAATTTTAGGGGGAACTCTCAATTTCTAGACAGCAGGGATAAACACGGGTTGAACCCCTCTAAAGTTGATAACATGATAGAGGGAGCTGGAGGAATACTTCCCCTTATTGTCCAGCTGCCAAATCAGGGCATCCGGCTCGGCAGTAAAGGTAATGCTTTTGGCAATTTCCTCCAACTGGAACCATTGTTCCATGAGACTATCACTAAAGTTCCTTCTAAAAGAGAGTTTTAGGCATTGACTGTCCCAAACTTCATTGACACTTTTGTTAAGCTCATTGCAGACAGAGTAAATAGGCCAAAATTGGACTGCTAGGGGGATGTGCCAAACCAAGTATCTTCCCAGAACCTGGTTCTGCTCCCATCCCCTATGTTCCATGTGTAGCCAAATTTCACAGCATGCATAATAGATTTTAATCCTTTCCAGAATCTAGAGGTCTTAGGGTTGGAGGAAGGGACAAAAATATTAGGTTTATTTCCTAGGTATTTATGGGCAATAAGAAGCTTCCAGGGTTTCAGGTCTTCCTCATAGAATCTTTTAATCCAAGACCCTAGAAGACAGATGTTAATTTCTTGGAGGTTAGGTATGCCTAGGCCTCCAAAATCTTTTTTCATAGAGACTAGGGCCCAATTAGCAAGGTGTAGCTTCCTATTTCCCTCAAAATCATTCCACAAGCAATGAGACATCTGAGAATTGATGAGGTTCACTGCCCATTTAGGGAACTTGAAGAAGGAGAGGAGATACACTGGAATGCTAGCCAAACAAGCTTGTATGAGGATCAATCTACCTCTGTAAGAGAGAAGTTTGCCCCTCCACCCAACAATCCTTTTAATAATTTTATCCAGAAGGGGTTGGATATCCTCTCTCCTTAGTTTATCATAGTGGAGAGGGATACCTAGGTACTTAATGGGGAAGTTACCTTTATTACAGACTAGAATAGAGAGGAAGTCAGCTAACTGATGATCATCCATGTTGATAGTGATGAGTTCACTTTTAGAGTAGTTGATTCTCATGCCTGAGACTTGTTCAAACCAGGTTAGAACAGTTTTCAGATTGCTAGCATGTGTGGAGTCATTGTCTAAGAAAAGGATGGTATCATCTGCATATTGAAGGCAGATGATGCCACCAGGGCAGACCACAGGACAGAGCCCTGGAATCAGACTATGATCAGCAGCTTTGCTCAGCATTTTAGTAAGAATGTCCACTACTAAATTAAACAAAAGCGGGGAGATGGGGTCACCTTGCCTAAGGCCTTTACCAACAAGGAAAAAATCACTTTCACAGTTATTTAACTTGACCCCAACAGACCCCCATGAGTAAGTTGTTGGATCCAACTCTCCTCTATGAAAGGCTTGGAAAAGATCTAAGAGATCATTTTTCACCAAGTCCCAAAAATGCTGGTAAAACAAGAAGGGAATCCCATCAGGACCAGGAGCCCCATCAGGATAAGAGCTAAAAATGGCTTCCTTCACATCTGTCTCTGAAAAAGGGGCTTCTAGCAGCTCATTTTCAGCAGGAGAGACTTTTCTAGAAGCAAAGAAAAAAAATTGTAAAGAGAACCCAGAAGGGTTTTCTTTCTTAAATAGGTCTTTGTAGAAGTCACTAGCCACTTTCAGCATCTCATTTACCTCAGTAACAGGGCCATTAGGGCCATCAAGGGAGTGAATGAGGGTTTTCCTCCTCCTCTGGTTAGCTACTGCATGGAAGTAAGCAGTATTTCTATCACCCTCCTTAATGTTCCTATATCTAGACCTTTGTTTGGCTTTGATTTATTCTTGAAGCCAAATTTTCTTGAGCTCTCCATGGGCAAAGTTTAATCTATTAGTCTTAGACTCAAAGAGGTCAGTGGTTTCTGCCTTAATATCTAGAGAATCAAACTCAAGGAGGAGAAGCCTTTTGTATCTTCTAAGATTAGCTTCCTCATTGGAGTTCCACCCTTTGGTAGTTCTTCTAAATCTCCTGATTTTGATCTGCCAATTTTCTAGGGGGCAGCAGCTCCCAGTAGGCCCATTCCAGATTTTCCTGACTAGCTCAGTAAAATCTTCTCTGAGCAACCACCACTTTTCAAATTTAAAACTATTGCTCTTTGGAGTTTGGTTAAGACCAGAGTCCCAGAGCAAAGGAGTGTGGTCACTACCACATATGGGCAAAGCTCTACAACTAGAAAAGGGAAAAACTATCTAATTATGTGTCACAGAAAATTCTGTCAATGGTGGACATAATCCTGGAGCAGCACTTCCAACATATCTAGCAGAACTGTGGGTTTTCCTTCTGACAGGGCAATTCTCAACTTTATGGGTAACCATTTTGCAGATAAAACAACTCTTGGGCTTGACACATTTATCCAAATGATGCCCTGGTTCCCCACAGTTGTAGCAGATCACCTCAGAGTATGCCATAAGGCCCGAAGCAGGGGCAGGAGCAGTTTTCTAGATGTCCTATCTCTTCTTTTGCTGATTCTTGCCTTGAGATTTCCCACTGATCTGAGAGTCAGAACCACCAGCAGATTGATCTTGGGAAATTACAGGAGCCTGCCAAGATTGTGCCCCCATTTGGGGCGGAGGTGGGCCGTACCACTGCCCAACCAGCGCTCCCCCATTATGATAGGGGAAATTCATCGGAGTTCCTGATTCCTTCTCATCCTCTAGCCAGATGTTGTCTCTCGGGAAGCAGAAATAACCACCAGACAGCTCAGTTGAAGCAGATTGCAAGCCTAATTTCAATCTTTTGCAGGTTTGGGTGAGAGGTAAGGTAGGGGATCCACCTGCTCCGGCTCCGGTGGCGTGCTGGTGGGCAGGAGTCCAGTCAAGCATTCCCATCTCGCAGCACGGCGTGGATCTCCTGAATTCACTTCTCCTTTCGCCCATCGAACGAACGCAATCGGCGGCTCACTGGGGTGGGGCATCCTATGCTTCTCCGAGAAATCTCCTTCGAAGTAGATCCGCAGGGCTAGATTCAGCAGCTCCCAATCCACATGATCCTTGAACATCCGAGCATACCTGCGCGAGTGAGAGAACGGATTCGGTCCCTCCTTGTCTTCCTCCCTCGCAGCTTCCTGCTCTGCTTCCCTCCATTCGCGCGTGCACTGGGTCCAGGAGAGAGCGTCGTCGCGGATCCGCATCGCCCGCTCCCTCCATCTCCTCCCTCGAGCCTCCCGCAGCACCGCCGGCGTGACGGAGTCGAGCGGCTGGAGCATCCGCGGGAAGGCTTTGTAGACATGTGGGAGATGCATCTTGTACATCTGCCTGTCTTCCAGCCATTTCCCCGTGGATATGGCCGGCGACTCCATGGGGCACGCGAGCGGACTTGCTGAGGGGGGCAGGCGCGCCCGGAGTCAGGAGGCGGGGGGTGGCGGTGAGATCTATGGCGGCAGGGAGGGTGGGGGTAGTGGTGGGGGCGGTGGCGGGGGTGAAGGGGATCGCGAGAGCGGTCATCCATTTGCCAATTATGTGAACTAAAAAGTCAACATATAAAATAATTTAAATATATATAATATAGTTAGAAGGGAAACATAAGTTGGACCTGGCGTTCCTATTCTTATATAGAAAAATAGAACAGACCTCTGCGTTTTCTTCAAAAAAATACATAAATTGGGCTGCCAAAAATAAAACCTCGGATGGGAGGTCTATAGGCCGGTCGATACATGATGGCCCTAAGAAAATACAAACAGGCCTATGGACCTCCCATCCGAGGACGTGGCCTGCACATGTTAAAAATGAAAGCCTAGACGGTGCAGCCCAAAACCACGTCCAACACTTGCCAAAACTTCGTCCCTCGTTTTCTCTGTGTTTCGCACACTCGACATTGTGTGGGCATGTTGACTGTGCATCATATGAAGATGTGCTATGCATGAATGTTGATCAGCATGATGTTAACTGGCTGGTAGTTCCATTTTCGACCATGAATAAAACTTCCAACATGATATTAACCCTGTTTGAAAAGGCCGTGTTAATATAAATGCTCTGCCTCTAAAAGTTGCAGTTCCTTATCTGAAACTGAACTTGCAGTTTCTTATCTGAAACTGAAACTTGCAGTTTCTTCTCTGAGAATCACATTGTCTGCACTTTTATACTCCTATGAAACTACATTTTTTAAGTGCTAAAAATAGATATCTAGAATTCATAAAATACTTCATATGCCCAATACTGCAAATCTGAAATTCAAAAGACATTCATATCTGAAAGTACTCTCAAAATACACAACACAAAACACAATTCACAACCTACAAATACTGACAACCCTAAGCTCCTCCTGGCAATTCACAACCTTCCTGACTATTGGGCTAGGGGGCAGCCCCCTCCTATTCCTCGGCGGCAGACAGCCGCCTCATGAGACGATGTGAACAGCGAGGGAGACGATGGCGGGGAAGCTACGTCGGGCCAACTGCTTTTCTCCTCTTGCAGTTGGGTTCGGTCGAAGAAGACTCCACCGGCTCGCTCTGGCAGGACACCCTCACAAACGGCACCCTGTAGATGCTCGATCCTTCAATCTCTGGAGGATGCTCCATCTGGGATCGATACTCCCACCATCGCTCCCTCATGATCGGATTTGGTGAATCTATTTGCTCCATGGCCCAGAGGAGCAGCTCTATGTACTCCGGCGCGACTCCCTCCGGGAGTATCGCTGCCTTTTCGCTCTGTTGCAGATATTTGGCCATGGATGTCACCGTCGCCGCTAGTTGGTCCTTGTTGTCAAACCAAGACTGTATCTCCAACATCCTAGCTAGCTTCACAAGGTCGCCGTCTGCGATCCTCATGTATCGGTTGTACTCCTCCATAGATCTACTTCTCCACAGCACCTTCACTCGCCGGCGGTGGTTTTTGAATGGAAGAGGAGAGGAGTAGCGCTGGTTTTGGATTAGAACAGGAGAGGAGCGACGCTGGTTTTGGACTGGAACAGGAGAGGAGGGGCGGTGGTTTTGAAATGGAAGAGGAGAGGAGCGGCGCTGCATTTAGATTGGAACAGGAGAGGAGCGGCGGTGGTTTAAGAGGAGAAGAGCGGAAGAGTGGCGCTGGTCTTGGAAGTATTTTTTTGTTGTTTCGCGTATTTTGGGTCAAAGTTTGACCACGTACTGTATTTGACAAGCAAAATGTGAATGCATGTCACCAAAAATTGTATCGTTTGGTTCATGTCTGAATGTACTTTCAAATTATACTCCCTCCATTTTTGTATACAAGGCCACAAACTCATATTACAGGTACCAAGGTAAAAATCAATGCTATGTTTAAGTCAATGTTGCAAGCTAGCTTTTCACCTTGATTGTCGTGTTAATTAATGTGGTTTTTCTCTCCCAAGCACAACAAGCCAACCCTCTTACTCCTCATTGGTTGATTAATGTTGGGAATGCAAGCTAACCTTCTCACTCCCGCATGCACACAAGGGATATTAATGTCCTCGGGTGCTAGTACGAGGCAAACACCATCAATTTTTCCTCGATTAATGTTAGTGGCCTTGTATAGTTGCAAATTGTAATTTTGATAGTGGCCTTGTATACAACGTATAACATATATTTTATGTGCGAAAATCATGGTCAATTATGACCCAGAATAAAAGGGAGACTAGTTAATGTGGGGTCGCTTTCTTAATTGAAGGGTAAATTGATTTTGATTTTGATCCAGTCAGAGCGCGCCGGCCCTCTCGTCCAATCCTAAATCGCTACTGCACGCTCCTCTCCCTCTTCTCCATTGCAAAACCACCTCCTCTCCTCTCCATCATCTCCATTCCAAAACCACCATCTCGCGTCTCCCTCTTCTCTATTGCAAGACCACCGTCTCTCCTCCGTTTTCTAGACGCTTTGCTCCATGGTGCGGGCGCAATCCATGGATACAAAATTAGTATACTGTATACTATTTAAAAGTCGAGGGCGGGGCTTTTCCTGCGCGGTAGGCGGCGGGGCAGTTCCGCCTAGTCGGTTCGACAAAGACGCGAGAAGACGAGGGAGTAGGCTGCTGCAAACGTAGGGCTGTGTGATTTGACAGCGAGTTACTGCTGGACAGGTGGGGCCCCGTGATTTGACTTGCCATTATCATTTTAACTGCGGCGCTACGACCAGTGTGAGTCTCCTAGATTCCTGACCACCTCCATATAGGTGCCTCTCCCAATGCTCCACCATGTAGTAGAGGCTGGCTCTTGCATGAGAGCCCACTTCTCCACTTTTTCCTTGCCTCTCTTTCCTCCACATATGCAAAAATGCCATGTAAAGCACACTATTGTACTTACTTTTACTTTCTCCTACAGGTGCTTAAGCTTGCCACATAAGCATAAAGTCTGATGTGGCAAGTTAATCAAGAAGAGAGAGACTAGTTTGGTGACCCAAGGAAGAAACGGTGCTAAGCGCGTGTACCTAGGTGAAAAGACAATTTTGAGTCTATAGCTAATTAAATGAAGCAAACTTAGCAACACCATTTCATTGGAAGAGGTCACTCCTTGGCAAATGCAATAAATACACGCGCTTAGCACCGTTTCTTCCTTGAGTACGAAGAAAGAGATAGAGAGGAGTAAAAAAATACACTTATAGCCAACCTTGTTGTAGTATGAGTGACTAAGTGATGACTATGTATGACATGCCAACATCAGATAGCCTAACGCACCGTGTTAAATCTCCAAGGGCGCGACTGCACGAGCGACGCGACGGTCGTGGTAGGCGCGACCCTGATACAAGCTGCTGGCAGCCCTTGGATCTGAGATCAAACGGTCGCATGCTAAGTTGCTAAAAATTTGCAGAATAACCCTCCAGGATAGGATATTCACCCATAGGTCTAGAATCACACCATGCAACCGTTCGATCTCAGATCCAAGGGCTCTCGGAAGCCCGTATCATGGGAGAATGGAAAGCCACTACCCTGCCGCTCGCACGCTGGCAGCTCGCTCCTTCTCATCCCCGCACGTCCTTCAATACTACGGCGGTTCACTCCTAGTCGTCCCGTCCATTCACATTACGGCAGTTCTACTAATCCTAACCCTCCTCCCAAATCCATGGTGTCCCAAATCTCCACGATCGGCGGTGAGTACAAGGTTAGAACCATCACCGGTGATGAGTTCGACGTCATCTACACCCGTTCTTCCGCGACGGTGAAAGGATGCCTTTCTCGCTTCAGACGCATGTTCGAAGACTCAGATGATGAGTGGGTCGCTGGGCTAGATGTTGAGTACACCACAGTCCTGGGACGAGAGAAGGATCTAATGGACGAAGAGAGGAAGAAGCCCGCCGTGATCCAGATTTGCGTGCATGACTTATGCTTGGTCTACCACATATGCCATGCCGACGTTGAGTGCCAGGATTTTAAGGACTTCCTCGAGAGCAACCTAGTCAAATTCATTACTGTAGACTTTGGTAACGACAAAGAAGTCCTGCATCGGATAGGCCTCGTTGTAGGCAACACCTTCGACCTCCAGAAGAATTGGCTGGTGTCCTCTCGTCAGCCTTCAATGCTGACCCTGGCAGGAGCCATGGTTCATCCTTCGTACGGTAAACTAGAGAAACCTCATTACACGTTTCATCACCATGCATGGCAGCGGAATGTACTAGATATATACCACATCCACTACACTGCAATGGATGGCTACCTTTGCTTCAATTCTACAAGGGTTGGATGAAGAGCAACAGCCAAGTGTGCGGTTCAAGCAAAGAAGTATCGACCAAGAGGAAGAGGGACAAGGACGAAGTCGAGGACGTGGACAAGGACTCCGAGTAAGGTGGCAGTGTCATTGCTCATGGTGGTTCTAATGCAGTGTCTACCGGAATAGTTGCAAAGTTTAATTTCAGGTGTGCTTAATTTAATTTGAGGGGTGTGTTGTGCTGAGCCCCCAGCAGAACTATGGTATGTTTCTTCTCGTTACTTTAACTCTTCAGTACGTACATACTAGTATTTCTTACATTTCATCTTTTAGTTGGTATAGTACTACCACTCATTTCTTCACATTATATACGTAAAATATATATGGCCAACATCATATAGCCAGCAGTTTAGTTGTCAAAGAATTTCAGGGTGCTTAGTTTTGTCAAAGAATTCCAGGATGCTTAGAGGGTGCTTGGATCCAAGGGACTTATTTTAGTCTGACTAAAAATAGTCTCTTTAAGAGGCTAAAGTTCCAAGCACCCCTGACTAAAGAGGGGCTAAAACTAGTATTGAGACTAAATTTTTTTAGTCAGGGGTACCCCTACTAAAATGTGGATTAGTCATCTCTCTACTCATTTAACTCCTCTCCTTTAACACAGGCGAGTTCTGGATTGGAGGGTTTGGAGGATAATAAATGCTCATTAACTTGATTTCAGCCTTTTTAGTATTTGGATCCAAGCATGGGTGAGGCTAGCATGTTTTAGTCCCACTACTTTTAGTCATGGGACTAAAACGTATCCAAGCACCCTCTTAGTTTTATTTGAGGGGTGGGTTGTGCTGGACACCATTATTGTGACTAGCCTTTTTAATAGTACTATATGCATAATTTGGCGACGAGCGCTCTCTATATGTACCACCTTTTTTTAATTTCAAGTTTTGCTCCATGGCACAATCCATCGATACTACTGCTGTACAAAAGTATACATTTTTTAAAAGGCTAGAGGGCGGGGCAGTCTAGCTTGGTCTGTTTCACGAGAGGCGAGGGCCTTTGTGATTTGACGGCTCATTACTGCTGGAAGGAGGAGCAAAGAACCGTGCGGTATACTCAAGTTTTCCACTGGAGTAGTACTGCGACGGATGAGCACGAAACACGGCAGCCCAGTGCCATATGGCGATAAAAATGATCTAATTTGCTAGTCATCTCATAGTTAGCATTGTTCTATTCATTCCCTCAAAAAAAACATTGTTCTATTCATGCCTCGCAGAGAACGTGACACGTGCGGTGAAACACCCGAAGCAAAAGATGAAACACAGGAGCAAAAGAAGAAGGAAGATTATCACCCCAAATGATCTAATTCGCCGCGGAGTCGTAACTGCTTCTTCATCGCCTCCACGACCTCCATCTCCTTGCACGTCTCCTCCGCCATCTTCATCATTGTGTCCATGACGCGGCATTTCTCGACGCGAGCCTTCATCATCTGTTCCACGGCCATATTACGTACCTTGACAGCAGCCGAGTGCTCGATGCGGAGCTTCGCCAACTCTACCTTCTGTTCCATGATGAGGGCCTGCAGCATCTTCATCGAGGAACTACTATTATCATGCAGCTTCTTCCATCCGGCATTCTTCTCCTTTAATAGGTCGATCTCATGGAAGAGCTTCGCATTGTCCTCCCTAAGTCGCAGGATTTCGCCGGTCGCCTTCTTCTCCGAGGCAATGCTCTTCTTCAGCAGCATCACCAAGCCGGCGGTCAACTCCCCTGCTGATTGAGCTCAGCGGGCATGTCGTCGAGGCTCTCCTTCAGCAACTCCATCAAGCCTTGGATGAACTCCTTCTGCTTATTGAGCTGATCGGGCATGCCGTCGAGGGATAACGACTCCAGCTCCGCCGGCTCGGCATGTTCGCCTCCGCGGCTAGGGCGCTCCTGGGAGCCATCGCCTGCCCGTGAGAGATCTTTCGAGGTCTCTGCGTGGCGGCGAGCCCTCTCTTTTTTTCTGCAGCCTTGGTTGCCGCTCCCTTGTTACGAGTAGTTCTCGACCTAGAGCTCTGCTCACCGGCCATGGCAACGACGGACGAAGAAGAAGCACTTATGAGGAGGAAAGGTAGAGTGATTTTCGGTTAGGTAGTTCCCCTTTTTATAACCTAAGTACTAGCACTAGTACTAATACCTGCATAGTGGGAACACGTTCAGGTTTGGTACGTACTACTAGTAGGTGTGAGCAGGCTTTCGAATGTGATGGGAACAAGGTAAAGATTAATTGATGGTTTTGGTTTCGAGGCCCGAAACGGCTCCCGATGAGTTTAGCGGAACATAAATTTCAAGTACTACACTGCTCAAATGCGTAAATATTATGTTACTGTCAAAAATTGGCACAAAATACGAAGGAGACCAATGAAGTACTACTAGCAACCCACGATTTAACTACTCGCATGCGCGCAGTGGAGTAATAATGTCTTTCTTCCGCCCTCATGTCCACTCAATTTGCATGCGCTGTATTAATTGACTATCAATGAAGTGAACGACTTTACACGCGTCAAATTATCACATGGGGTGGATCTTGGTACAAAATTGCGTCCGCCCGTGTACCCGTGTGTGTGTGCGAGGAATGAGTGCATGCATGGCGTGCGTGCACATCTTCGCTTCGTGCTTGTACCGCCAGTATGGCTCAGGGAGGACGAGTACATTCTTCTGGAACCAGCAGCACGTCAATGTGATCAATCCACGCAAGGAGGTCGCGACAACACCTACACATGTGCCACGTGGCTTCATGAACTGTAAGAGAGACACTGTGTAGCGTGCCATTGGTATTCTAATTTACGTGTTTTGCACATACTCGAAGTACTAGTAAGGTACACGTGCATTGCACGCATCAGATTTTGCAACCAAATTATGAATAAATACCACACTATAGCATGTAAGCTCTGAGTCATATATGCCTGATGTAGCCCTTCGTTTAATTCTTATAGTTCATCTCATTCAAAATTATTTAGTTTTTATAAAAAAGCTAAGAACGCGGGAATAGGAAAAATATGGGATTATAGTGGAATGTCGTCTTGAATCCTACAGGATTGTACAAGTGTTTGATTGTGCATAGAAAAAACATAGAATTCTTTCAAAGAGGTTTGAGTGGATGGGATGTTTCCTATGAAATCTAGTGCAAATGAATCATATGAAAAAAATTCCTATGGTTTACAATCCTACGAATCAAACAACCAAGATAGGAAAAATTCCTAATGATTAGAATCCTCCAAAATTCCTTTGAATTATGGGATTATTACCCTTCTTCCCAAGACTGTTGGTGCCAATAAGATACAACAATTTTGTTTGATATACTTACTTCGATGCATTTATAAACTGATCACTAAGGTGCTTACTATTAGACTGGAACCTTTTGTTGATATCCTGTTCAGTAGACATCAAAATGCTTTTATCAAAAAGCAGGATATCATGGATGGGATTATGTCTCTGCATGAAATTCTTCACCATACATATGCTAGAAAAAAACTGGGATTGTCCTCAAACTATATTTTGATAATGCATGAAATTCTTCACCATACATATGCTAGAAAAAACTGGGATTGTCCTCAAACTATATTTTGAGAAGGCATACGACAAGGTAAACTTGGAGTTCCTGTTGGATTGCCACAAAATGAGAGAATTTCATCCGCAATGGATTGAATGGGTTAGAAAAATTCTGGTAGGGGGCACGGTTAGTGTAAAACTTAAAGATGACATTGCGCCCTACTTCCAAAGCTCGAAAGGGGTACGTCAGGGGGACCCTTTTATCCTTTTTTGTTTAATCTTGTTGCGGATTGCTTGACCAAAATGGTGCTTAAAGCCCAACATAACGGCCTATTTAAAGGACTAGCGGCTGACTTGATCCCCAATGTGGTAGCTATTCCACAGTATGCATATGATATAGTATTATGATTTGAAGATAATCCTTGGAATGCTCTTAATATCAAAATGCTCATGTACCTTTTTGAAGTTATGTCTGGCCTGAAAATCAACTATTTGAAAAATGAGATTTTTTAAGTATGTGCTGACGATGAAACTATGTGGTTGTACGCTGAGATATTTAACTGCTAGATAGGCTCTTTCCCTATCAAATATCTAGGGATGTTTGTTAATTACGCTGGTCTAAAGTGTAGTGATTGGGTGTTTGTGGATGATAAGTATGTTGACCAATGTGAGGCTTGGATTAGTAAAGTGCTTTCTATAGGAGGAAGGCTCATCAAAGTAAATTCTGTACTTTCTCATGTCCCAAACTTTTACATGTCTAAGTTCCTGATGAATGAAACCAATTTGGAAAAGTGGGATAAACCCAGAAGGAAATTTTTCTGGCACAGTAAAGGAAAAAAGAGGGTCATATGGTGAAGTGGAGCCATGTCTGCAGATCTAAAAAGAAAGGGGGCCTTGGGGTGAAAGACTTGAGAAAATAAAATATTAGTATGTTGGTGAAGTGGTGGTGGAAAATTGATAAAAATAAGGGTCTTTGGCAAGATATTGTTAAAGCAAAATATTTGAAAAAAACTACAGTTGCTATGGTAAAGCAAAAAGTTAGCGATTCTCCATGTTGGAAATCTCTACTAAAAGTTAAATAATATTATATGGCAAGTAGAGGGATCAAACTCAATAGTGGGGATGTGGCTAGACTTTGGATAGATGAATTGGAAGGTAGGATGCCCTTTAAAGACAAATTTCATGTACTGTTTGAAATATGTGTTGAACAAAACCATACTGTAGACAAAATTGGGGCTTTGAATCAGGTTTCTTCCTTTAGAAGAAGATTGTCTCCTGAAATGATGAACCTGTGGGAAGACATGAAGAATGATATTTTAACTGTAAGACAAAGTGAGCTCCCTGATTAGGTGTACCGGAAGCTTCATAGGTCTAAGAAATATACTACAAAATCAATGTATAGATGGTTGGAGAGAGATCTAGCTGGATCGGGCTTCAAATGGATTTGGAATGCCAATGTACCTCTTAAAATCCAAATATTTATGTGGCAAATTTTTCAGAATGCTATTCTTACTAGAGAAAACATAAAAAAGGCAGTGGCCGGGAAATCCTTGTTGTTCATTCTGTAATCAACTAGAAACAACTCAGCATCTCTTGTTCCTATGCCCAGTATCTAGAGGTGGTGTGGAGAATTGTTGGTTCTCTACTAGGGACTGAGTGTTGCCCCAACTCTGTTTGGCAGTACTACACTTGGGTATATGCATTTTTACCTCGTTTTGATAAGTTGTATACTGTTGGCTTGGCAGCAATATGTTGGGCCATTTGGCTTGCTCGGAACCGTGCCACATTTCACTGGTACGACGACATGCTATACAAATGGTTTTTAACCCCTTTCCGCGATGGCATTTGGAACCGTCGCCAAGTGAGTGTGGGTGATAGGGGGGTCCTTCCCACTGAGGGAGTCCTGGACTAAGGGGTCCTCGGGCGTCCGGTCTGTTGGACATGGGCCAGACTATTGGGCCATGAAGATACAAGATGGAAGAGTTTCCCCCATGTCTGGATAGGACTCTTCTTTGCATGGACGACAAGCCAGGCGGCCGGATATACTATTTCCTTTCTATGTAACCGACTTTGTATAACCCTAGTCCCCTTCGGTGTCTATATAAACTGGAGGGTTTAGTCTGTAGAGACAATCATAATCAGATAGGCTAGAATTATAGGGTTTTAGCCATTAAGATCTCGTGGTAGATCAACTCTTGTAACCCCCATACTCATCAATATTAATCTAGCAGAACGTAGGGTTTTACCTCCATCGAGAGGGCCCGAACCTGGCTAAACATCGTGTTCCCTGTTTCCTGTTACCATCAACCTCAGACGCATAGTTCGGGACCCCCTACCCGAGATCCACCGGTTTTGACACCGACATTAGTGCTTTCATTGAGAGTTCCATTGTGCCATCGCCAAGAGGTTCGATGGCCCCATCGATCATCCACAACAATATTGTCTAGGGAGAAACCTTCCTCCCCGGACAGATCTTCGCGTTCGGCGGCTTCACACTGCAAGCCAACTCACTTGGCCATCTAGAGCAGATCGATAGCTACGCCCCTGGCCATCAGGTTAGATTTGGCAGCTTGAACTATGTCGTGGACATCCGTGGAGACTTGATCTTCGACGGATTCGAGACCACGGCAGTAGCCGCTCCCTATCACCACAATGAACATGGCTTAAATCTGTCATCGAACTACACCCAGGAGATGGAACCTACAACCGCTCCGGCTCTAGATCCGGAGCAGATCACGCCATCCGAGGACGGGAGGATCAGCCCCGCCATGGAGGTCGCAGACACAGCGGCATTGGAGCCGCACACAGACCCAACATCAAGTGAGATTTGTGTTGCCAGAATCTCGGACACGTTTCCGGCTAGAGGTTCCGAGGCACGTACATCCACGCACGACGAGCTTGATCGGGCGTCGATCGTTGAATTCAGCTCCACGGACATCTTCTGGCACTCACCTTTAGGCGACGTGCTAAATTTATTAAAAACACTCTCCCTAGCGGGGGACTCACAACCGAACTATATCCGGTTTGAACTGGAGGCCGATGACGGAGAATTTTGCTTCCCACCCCTCGCCCACTTAATAGCCACTGTCGAAGACCTAACTGACATGCTCGATTATGGCTCCGACGACATCGACGGTATGGACGACGATGCCGGAGAAGAAGAGGCCCAAAACCCGCCATTTACCGGATGCTAGACGGCCACTTCCTCGAATGATGTATACATGGTGGATGCACCAAAAGAGAATAGCGGCAATGACAAGGAAGATCCGGTTGAGGATAAACCTCCCTAGATACAACCAAAGCGCCTGCGTCAGCGGCGTCGCTCTCAGTCACGCCGCAGCAAAGACAACAACACCGGCACATGAGAAGATAACACTCCGGACGGTGCCGAAGACAATGAAGACCCCGTTCAGCCAACTTCTGAACAGGATGAACAGGAAGATGGGCAAGTTAGCCCTGGTAAACAGGCCACGCACGAAGACTCAGAGGACAGTAATTATCTTCCGCTCTCCGAGGATGTGGCGAGCCTCGGCACTGAGGATTTCATCATGCCCGAGGAACCTCTCGAGCAGGAGCGCTTCAAGCGCCAGCTAATAGCCACTACAAGGAGCCTGAAAAAGAAGCAGCAACAGCTTCAGGCTCATCAAGACCTGCTCAATGACACATGGACTAACGTCCTGGAAGCCGAGGAATACGGCCTCAAACGACCACTCAAAAGTTACCCGGAGTGCAAATTACTACCTCAATTCGATGACGAGGCGCTGGAGGCCATGCCATCAGCGCACAATACGGCTGACCGATCGCCACGTGGCCGGGACAAAGCGGCAACACAAGCTGAACACCACCTCGCCTTACCTCGCCGTAAAGGCAGAGACAAAACTGCTCAGGGATACACGTATGATCTCCGACAAGGCCTGAAGAATAAAACAGGTCCGGCCAGATTGATCTACAGATCATGGGGGCGTGCCTCAATGCACGACGATGGCTATCAAGCCGAACATGGAAAGTACAATTACATCCAAGCCGAAAGCTGCAGACAGACTCCATCCAAACTATGTCACGAACTGGCCCGATATAGAGGCGCCACACACCCTCTCTGCTTCACTGATGAAGTCATGGAACATGAATTCCCAGAAGGGTTCAAACCTGTGAATATCGAATCATACGATGGAACCACAGACCCCGCAGTATGGATTGAAGACTTCATTCTCCATATTCATATGGCCCGAGGCGATGACCTTCATGCCATTAAATACCTCCCCCTAAAACTCAGAGGGCCAGCCCGGCACTGGCTGAATAGCCTGCCCGAAAATTCCATTGGCAGCTGGGAGGACTTGGAAGAAGCCTTCCTGGACAACTTCCAAGGTACATATGTTCGACCTCCGAATGCCGATGACTTAAGTCACATACTTCAAAAGCCCAGAGAGTCGGCCAGGAAACTCTGGACTAGGTTCTTAACTAAAATGAACCAGATCATCGACTGTCCAGATGCCGAAGCCTTGGCGGCCTTCAAACACAGCATCCGGGACGAATGGCTCGCCCGACACCTCGGCCAAGAGAAGCCGAAGACCATGGCAGCCCTTAAGGCACTTATGACTCGCTTTTGCGTGGGCGAAGATAGCTAACTAGCCTGTAGCAATAACAGTGCAAGTGAACCTGGCACTGCAGAAGCCAAAAATAGCAACGGCAAGCCCCGACGCAACAGACACAAGCGTCGAAACAACGGTGACAATACCGACGATACGGCGGTCAACGCCGGATTCAGTGGCTCCAAGTCCGGCCAGCCGAAGAAGACGTTCAAAAGGAACAATTCGGGCCCATCCAGCCTGGACCGCATACTCGATCGCCCATTCCAGATACACGACACTCCTGACAAACCAGCCAATCAGAACAACATAGACTATTGGGTTTTTAAACAGGCCGGCAAGTTAAATGCCGAGAAAAAGGAGAAGGGCTCGCAAAGCAAAGACGATGACGAGGAGCCCAGGCCACCGAACAAAGGGGGACAGAAGAAGCCCCCCCCCCCAAAAAAAATTAAAAGGGTAAACATGATATACGCTACCCACATCCCCAAGAGAGAGCGCAAACGCGTGCTCAGGGACGTCTATGCGACAGAGCCAGTCACCCAAAAATTCAACCCATGGTCGTCATGCCCAATCACTTTCGATCGTAGGGATCATCCGACCAGTATCTGGCATGGCGGTTCAGCCGCACTGGTCCTTTATCCAATAATGGATGTATTTCATCTCAAATGAGTCCTCATGGATGGTGGTAGCAGCCTGAACCTGCTCTATCAAGATACAGTGCGCAAAATGGGCATCGACCCATCAAGGATCAAGCCCACCAACACCACCTTTAAAGGAGTTATACCAGGGGTAGAGGCCCGCTGCTCGGGCTCAATCACATTGGAGGTCGTCTTCGGATCTCCGGACAACTTTCGAAGCGAGGAGTTACTCTTCGATATCGTCCCCTTCCGCAGTGGCTATCACGCACTGCTCGGACGAACTGCGTTTGCCCGATTCAATGCGGTGCCGCACTATGCTTATCTCAAGCTCAAGATTCCCGGACCACGCGGTGTCATAACAGTCAATGGAAATACGGAGTGCTCCCTCCATACTGAGGAGCACACCACTGCCCTGGCAGCATAAGTACAGAGCGCCCTCCGCAAACAGTACCTTAATTCGGCAGCCGTACTACCAGACACTGTCAAACGAGTCCGGACTACCATGCGCCAGGACAGCCCAGCTTGTCAAGAGCTCAACTAGCAATTCGGCCTCCGTTCCAGACCACACCAAGTGGCGGCGTTCGCGCTGCGCGTACATAACTACGCACTCAAAATACCGTGGGCATAGACGGAGGCATAACTATATTGTGATCCATAATAAGGCTCGACCTCCCTGGACACGCATACTTTTTTTTCTTTTTCCCTCCTCAGGTTTCCTTTCTGCAGGTCCCTCTCGTCGGCCTCACAATCGGTCCTTTCGAAGAACGGACACACCAAGGTGGCAAGTAGCATAGACGTGCGGGGGAATCTCTATATGTCCCTCTTAGCGATCACTCTACCTGCTTTCAGGATCCGTACGCAGCTCCTCCTTGGTCTTGGCATGTCAAATAGCCACTATCACTTCTCGCACCTTTTTGTTCACATACACTCTGACATATTAATTAAAATTATAATGGAAGCAGTTTGCAGCCCAACATACGTGGCACCTTCTTCTTCTTTATTTTTATTGTTTTAATTTGCATCCATACACCTTGGTACGTCGTAATCCGCCAGGGGCTTTATTACGCCCCACCCTATGGCAACAAGTCTGAACACTTTTATAGTATAGTTCGGCACCCCGAATTTAGCATTATATGCATTGGCTCTGAATCATGTCTTTGGTCAATAGTTGGGTTGCCCGTCTCCTGTGCTCACTACCTTACGTTCCGCTACATCGGCTAGGGTAGTAAAGGGAGAACTACTGCGATTGTGTCCCGATTTATCCGGATGAGCACCTTAGTAGAGAAAGCCAAAAACTGACTGTCGTGATGCAGCGTGAGCCAGTCAGCTCTTCGGAGGTTTCAAATCTTTAGCAATTTTTCCGAATTACGCAACAAATCGGTTCTCATCCGATCAGGTGTTTACAGCGCCCTAGTCTGGACACTAGGGGCTGCACCTATATTTTCATTGTCAAACTGCTATGGCTAAGTGAGGGTAATAAAGCCACATAGTCCGATTTCATGGTTCGTTGCACTAAACACCTCCTTTAAGTACCTTGGATAAAGCGTGTTTAGATTCATCCCGAACACCCCCGTACTACCTACATGGGGGCTGAAGCCGACGATTGGCCAACTCTCAGATTTGATAAAAACGGCCACACAGGAGGTAATTTTTTTAACTAAACAAAACATGAAAGCATTATATTACATATAATGCCTTGTTTTTATCATACAGGACGGGATTACATGAATGTATTCATTCGAAAATTATGTCTTTAGCACATTGCTCCGCCACAATGCGGGATCCCTTCAGGACATCTTCAAAATACTGCTCAGTCATGCGGTGCTCCTTGCCCGCAGGCGGTCCTTCGGTCGCGAGCTTGATGGCATCCATCTTCGCCCATTGTATCTTGACGCGGGCGAAGGCCATCTGCGCACCTTCTATGCAGACCGACCGCTTAATGGTATCAAGCTGCGGGCAGGCATTGAGCAGCCGCTTCACGAGGCCGAAGTAGCTGTCGGGTATAGCTTCTGCAGGCCACATCCGGATTATGAAATCCTTCATGGCTAGTTCGGCCACCCTATGCAGCTCGACCAACTGTTTTAGCTGGTCGCTAAAGGGCACCAGGTGTTCTGGTGCAAGATATTGCGATCGGGACAGCTTCTCCATTGAGCTCCCCTCTTCGGCCCGGAAGAATTCTGCAGCATCAGAAAAACTGCGCGGCAAATCCGCAAACGCCCCTGGAGAACTCCAAATCTGAGTCAGTAAGAGATACCTCGGGCTCACATACTCGCTTTGCATAATGAAAGCCTTACCCGCCGTGATCTTCTTGGCCTCCTGGATCTCCCGGAGGGCGCCTTGGGCTTCGGCTCGGGCCTCTTGTGCGCTTTGGTGGGCCTTAGCGAGTTCGGACTCTTGGTCCGCATTCTGGTGCTCCAAGGATTCACATCTCTCTACTGTGTCCTGGAGCTCCTGCTAGACATCACCAACCCTGGCCTCATGTTTTTCTTGGGCGGCCTTTTCATTTACCGCTCTCTCCTCGGCCTCAGCCAGCGCCTTTTTGAGGGCCTCCACCTCAGTCGCCGCCCCTAATAAATGACATGGCACTCTGAGCAGCTTACATTATTCATCCCTTCTGGACATACACAATATCATTGCATACCTTGGGTATTCTCCGGCTGGTTTTTCGCATGGCCGAGCTCTTCCTCGGTCCGTTCCAGCTTCCGCTTCAGTCCGGAGACTTTAGCAGCATGAGAGGTCACGGCCAGTAGCAACGCCTGCTTACTCACAAAGACATGTATGATTAGTTTCCTGCGGATGGCTATTTGGTCCTCTATTCGGCTTTTCTTTTTGAACACTGGACAGAGTCTCAAGGGCTACTGTCTATACTGTAACTTACTTTTCACATAAATGCAGTGCTTATCTCAAAGCCTGTTAGAAGGCTCGCACAGGCTTCGAAGCAGACTGAATCTTCTCAATCACCGCACCCATGAGGGTACAGTGCTCCTTGACGATGGAGGCGCTTCGCAGCGCCTCTAGTAGAGTATCCGGCACCTCTGGTTGGACAGAGGTCACCGGCAGAATGGGCACACCTCCTTCCAATGAAGGAGGCTGCTGGACAGATTCCGAAGCCTTATAGGTCTCCGGGACCACATTCAGCTGGGGGCCGAATTGGACATAACCCCCACCGCCGGTCTCCATGGGGATCCGCTCCCCCATGTGTTCAGCGGCTGAGGTCTCACCCTCTGGCGTCGTCTTGACGACCTCCTGCGTCTCTCCCTGGCCGGGGTCCTTTAGGGCAACACCTCGGCATCATCTGTAGCCTTGGGAGAGAAGGCCGTTGGAAGGGACCCGCTGTCCATCACCTTTGGATCCAGCGAGTTCCCCATAGACGAGGATCGGTCGAGGGCGGAATGGGCCGGACTGCAAATGCATGATTCAACATGTTAGAATTAGGTGAAAGAGGAGGATGTACAAATACTTCAAGGTCTTCGGATACTCACGATTCGGCCAGGGCTTGTCTCGAGGGTGCCCCTCTAGGCTGTTGTCGACGTCCCATGCGGAGCTATCTACGAGGGAAGCATTTCCCTTCATGGACGCCTCCACCTCCAGATCTATGGAGGCCACCCTCTTCTCCCCCCCCCCTCGGGGAGGGGGAAGTTGCTTTCTTCCTCCTCTTCCTCCTCCTCACCGTCTTCGACGATGGAGTGAGTTTCAGCATCTTCAGACGCCGCGTCCAAAGTACCCTTGGGACGGAGGCCTCCTCTGGTCCCCTTGACCTTCTTTTTGGCCTTCTTTTCCGGCGCCACGTAGGGCGCCAGAACCAGCATCTTTGTCCAAAGCGGGATGGCTGGTTCCTCGGGCAGCGAAGCCGAACATCGGATCCGCTCTGCCTTCTTCGTCCAACCCTGAAAAGGCAAAATAGGGAAGTTGGGGCATCCTCCTTGAGCAAGCCATAAAGAGATACGCCTTGAAGCATGGAATACTTACCGAACTGGCGGGATGAGCCAGATCGTGTCTGCGGTCCTCGGTTGTCTCCGGCCATGTCTCGTTGGCATTGAAGAGCACCTTCCAGATCCCCCCGCGTGTAGTTCTGAAGAAGTGTCACAGGGTCTTGTGCTTGGCCAGATTGAACTCCCATAGATGGCAAGTTCGGTTCTGGCATGGAAGGATCCGACGAATTAGCATCACCTGAATCACATCGGCAAGCTTGACATTCTTGTCCATCATGCTCCTGATGCGCGTCTGAAATGCAGTAAACTCATCCGACGAAGACCAATCCAGGCCCTTCTCCTGCCAGGAGGTAAGCCGCATTGGGGCCCCGGACTTGAATTCGGGAGCCGCGGCCCAGGCAGCATCGCGGGGCTTAGTGACATAGAACCACAGCTTCTGCCACCCCTTGACGGTCTCCACGAAGGTGCCTTTGGGCCACGGGACGTTGGACATTTTTCTCACCATGGCGCCTCCGCATTCTGCGTGTTCGCCACCCACCACCTTTGGCTTCACATTAAAGGTCTTCAGCCACAGTCCGAAGTGGGGAGGGATGCGTAGGAAGGCCTCACACACGACGATAAACGCCGAGATGGTGAGGAAGGAATTGGGGGCCAGATCATGGAAGTCCAACCCATAGTAGAACATGAGTTCGCGAACTAATGGGTGGAGGGGAAATCCCAGCCCGTGGACGAAATGAGGGATGAACACAACCCTCTCATGGGATTCTGGAGTGGGGATGATCTGTCCCTTAGCAGGAAGCCGATGGGCGATCTCCCTGGACAAATATCCGGCCTCCCTAAGTTGGGTGACGTCCTTCTCCTTGACGGTGGAGGCCATCCACTTGCCCTGCACTCCGGACATGGTTGGAGTGCTTTCTTGGGGGAGGAAGTATGAGAACTTGGGCGCTGGAGCTCGAGAGTGGGTAGACGGAAGGAGAGAAGGCGTGGGTGGAAGAGATGAATCCTTATCTCCTTATAAAGACGGTGAATATCAAAACGCCTCCCCTCTCGCCATGAAACTCGCCTATTCCCGAGGGGTCGTGCAGGCGGCACGGTTGGATTACCCATACCCGTATTGATGAGGATTCCGCAATAAGGGGACACGATCTCTGCTTTGACAAGACGTGCCAATAAAACCGCATCTCGAAATATGAAGCAGCGGGCCGAAAAACGGTTCGAAATAATGATCGGGCAGGGACGTGATATCACGTTACAAAAAGTTGTCAGCAGATGGGACTCGTGAAATATTATACTCTCTGCGGGGGTGTGTGGTACTTGTTTTGCAGATCCGGACATGGTCGTTGTTCGAAGACTATATTCGTCGGAGTATTCGGAGAAGGAACCCGCCTTGCACCGCCGAAGACAATCTGCGGGCCGGACACCTCATCATTAAAGCCAGGTTCAGGGGCTACTGAGGGAGTCCTAGACTAAGGGGTCCTCGAGCGTCCGGTCTATTGGACATGGGCCGGACTATTGGGCCATGAAGATACAAGATGGAAGACTTTCCCCCGTGTCCGGATAGGACTCTTCTTTGCGTGGACGGCAAGCCAGGCGGCTGGATATACTATTTCCTTTCTATGTAACCGACTTTGTATAACCCTAGTCCCCTCCCGTGTCTATATAAACTAGAGGGTTTAGTCTGTAGAGACAATCATAATCAGATAGGCTAGACTTCTAGGGTTTTAGCCATTACAATCTCGTGGTAGATCAACTCTTGTAACCCCCATACTCATCATTATTAATCTAGCAGGACATAGGGTTTTACCTCCATCGAGAGGGCCCGAACCTGGGTAAACATTGTGTTCCCCATCTCCTGTTACCAGCAACCTTAGACGCACAGTTCGGGACCCCCTACCCGAGATCCGCCGGTTTTGACACCGACACCCACACGACCCGGAAACCGTCGGGGACAGGCCCTCCTGGCACACAAAATGAGCTCGTGTGTGATCTGGCAGGGCATCGAAACCCAATTGTTTCCGTTCGTATGTACATCCCACATAGTGAATCCCAGAAAATAATTTCCGTTCGGATGTATATCACACACAGTTCTTTGTGTGGAAATGTTTGTGCAAGGTGGCCTAACGCAAGCAGTTCGCTGCTGGAAGCCATGTGTGATTGTTAGTTGATCGAACAGGCCTACTTTCTAGAAATCGTTTGGGTTGTTTGAGTTCATCGCCCATGGTGTTGTTTGAGTAACCATCTATAATTGAAAACCCCAATAAGTAGGGTAATTAGCCTATTATTGATAATCCATGTACTAATCAAATTGATATTTCTTATAAAACACACCAGATATTTCATATCCGTATAACATCAACCAGGATTTCATAATCGAATTACATCAGATAGCTTCGGCACTCAGTTACGCCGTTACACAACAGCACCAAGTTTCACATGCAACATCAAAAACCTTTGGAAATAGCATCATACATGGTAAATAGACAGATGAATCTCATTTGGGAAACTACAGAAGCGGAAGGCAAATATTGAGCCTTTAGTGATGTTGAATGTCCTTGCAACTTTAGGCCAGTGGCTATGGATAATTGTCCGCCCAACCTTTGTCCTCTTCAGCAAGACTTCAATATTGTACTGTGGGTGTTGAATGAATACCTTCCTTGCCTCTTGACCATGCAAGTGGTTCGAGAGGTAATCATCGGTGAACTGCTTTGAAAAGTACTGAAAACAAAGATATGCATAAATCGCTGTTATAAATTTTGAAATGACACAAGGGGTAAAAACAAGGTAAAAGAGTTAGTACCATCCTATAGTTGACTGATGTCTTCTTCATTGTGCAAACAAAGATCTTGCTGTTATTCGTCGCAAGTTTCTTCATCCTAACAATCCTTTTGAGTTTTGACTTGACTGATATTCATGGACATGTCACTTCCCCATATGCAAAATGGGTCGAACAGTGGGTCTAAGCCTCTGACAGCAGGACCTACATGTGCAAGACCAAATTGTAAGAAACCTAAATATTAGAATGATTCCTGCAACTGCACAATAATGTGCTATTAGCCAAAGCACCATGCTTGAACAAACCTCGATAGTAAACCGCAGTGTCTCCCATTGTTTCCCTGCAACACACATAAGGAAGATCTTGATCAGGTTAACTGAGAGTTGTCATACTATCAGTAGAATATGTATTGAGTACAGCCAAATTCGATTGGTGTCACATGCATAACGATACAAAATTGTACCCACAACAATTGCAAATCAAATTGTAGAACTGAACCAAATAGTTAAATGGACAGCAAACCAAATGAACCAAAATAGTTAACTGAGCACGACATTGCAGAATAGAAACATGTACTAGAAGATAAGACAGTTAACAAAACAAAGAATTCTTGAGAACAGTACTACAAAATGTAGCAATTGTTGGACCAAAGTGTTAACTGAACATTACATTTCAGAGGACCAAACTATTAACTAAACATCAGATTGCATATTAACATTACAGAGGACAAATCACTATAAGGCACTGGTGGTACCCTCGAGAAAACAGCACAAACTGTATTTTAAAGTATACAACCGCATGGCGGTGTCGACGATGGCCTCGAAGACGAGGTGCCCCTCCAAGATCTAGCGGTCAGCACACATGGCAGCCATAGCAACCCCATGCGCACGTGCGTCCGCATGCTACTGAGCTCCATGTTATACTGCATGCAAAATGGTTGTGGGCGGCGCTTAATTGGAGGAGGGGGACAGTGATTTCGGTGGAAGGTGTAGCGCCGTCGGTCGGGGCATGTGGGACGGGAAAGGAGGAGGATGGTGTTGGTGGGGTGTGGATTACCTGACCATATCGATGAGGCCACGCAGAAAGAAGAAGGGTCGGCGGTGAGGAGGCCGCGCAACAAGAAGAAGGGTCACCAGCGAGGAGGCGGCGCTGCAAGAAGAAGGGTCACCGGCGAGGAGGCGGCGCGACAAGAAGAAGGGTAGCCAGCAAGGAGGAGGCGCTGCAAGAAGAAGAGTCGCCAGCGAGGAGGCTGAGCTGCCAGTAAGCAACCGTGAAGGTTTGAACTTGGAAAGCAAGGAGGAACAGTGGAAATGTGGCTTTTGGTGGGAGGGAGGGGCGGGTAGATAGATATTTCTGTGGTGGCAAAAAAATTCGCCTGATGCCGCGAGAAACTGACGCGCAAGTGTGGTTCAAGCAAGGACAGTGGACTGTAGACGACGAAGCTTCCTGCGTAAGCCAGACAAGACGGTGCGCCAAGATATTTTTTATCGCATCCCACACGATTCTTTCTAGTAAACAGTTTGTGGTATACCTGATTTTTTTCATTATGTTTTGAAAGACAAAATGGTGTTACGGAGGGAAAGGATGGTGTTTGAATTGCTAGAACATTTACGTACAGTGAACATGCAACTAGTACATGAGTGTTGTGTTTAAATTTGGAATTATTCTGGGTTTGTTTAGCATTTTTATGCATAAATTGAGTTTCTGGGCATTTAATGTGCGTAATTCAAATTTGAACTACAAGTACATGCTCCAGTGCACAAAAGTTTGTTGAAAAATCACATGTGTGTCTTTGGGTGAATTTATAGGCCCCATGCAAGAAATGGGAATGAAATTCAGACATCTAGGCGTCGTGGCTCGGCCAAAAAGATTGGGAAACTTGGTTTTTTAATTCCAGTAAACCCAAAACTCGCCTGAAAATCATGAAACTTGGCATGGTGTCATGACATGGCACCAACATGCCGCGGTAAATTTTTTGGCCGAATTGGGACAAGCTTTGGTGTAAGCTTCTTGCAAACCGGAGCTTCCCTCAAGAAAGCTCGTGGTTTCGAGAGGGAACGTGTCACCTCCGTGTGTGAAACGACATACGTACACTGCCTTCTCCCACCTTAATTTTTCTACATAGGTAGATTATACCAAATAGAAGTATCATGCTAAATTTTGGAATTATTCCGGGTTCGTTTGGCCTTTTTATACATTAATTGAGTTTCTGGGCATTTAATGTGCATAATTCAAATTTGAACTACAAGCACATGCTCCAGTGCATCAAAGTTGGTTGAGAAATCACATGTGTGTCCTTGGGTGAAATTCTAGGTCCCATGCAAGAAATGGGAATGAAATTCAAACATCTAGGCGTCGTGGCTCGGCCGGAAAGATTGAGAAACATGGTTTTTTAATTCATGTAAATCCAAAACACATCTGGAAATCATGAAACTTGGCATGGTGTCATGACATGACACCAACATGCCGCGGTAATTTTTTTGGCCGAAATGGGACAAGCTTTGGTGTAAGCTTCTTGCAAACCGGAGCTTCCCTCAATAAGGCTTATGGTTCCGAGAGGGAACGTGTCACCTCCGCGTGCGAAACGACATACGTACACTGCCTTCTCCCGTCTTAATTTTTTTACACATGCAGATTAGACCAAATAGAAGTATCGTGCTAAAATTTGGAATTATTTCGGGTTTGTTTGGCCTTTTTTATACATTAATTGAGTATCTGGGCGTTTAATGTGCATAATTCAAATTTGAACTACAAGCACATGCTCCAGTGCATGAAAGTTGGTTGAAAAATCACATGTGTGTCCTTGGGTGAATTTATAGGTCCCATGCAAGAAATGGGAATGAAATTCAAACATCTGGGCATCGTGGCTTGGCCCGAAAGATTGAGAAAGTTGGTTTTTTAATTCCTATAAATCCTAAACACGCCTGAAAATCATGAAACTTGGCATGGTGTCATGACATGGCACCAACATGTTGTGGTAATTTTTTTGGCCGAATTGGGATAAGCTTTGGTGTAAGCTTCTTGCAAACTAGAGCTTCCCTCAAGAAGGCTCGTGGTTCCGAGAGGGAACATGTCACCTACGTGTGCGAAACGACATACGTACACTACCTTCTCCCGCCTTAATTTTTTACATAGGCAGATTAGAACAAATAGAAGTATCGTGCTAAAATTTGGAATTATTCCGGGTTTGCTTGGCCTTTTTATACATTAATTGAGTTTTGGGGCATTTAATGTGCATAATTCAAATTTGAACTACAAGCACATGCTCTAGTGCACCAAAGTTGGTTGAAAAATCACATGTGTGTCCTTGGGTGAATTTCTAGGTCCCATGCAAGAAATGGGAATGAAATTCAAATATCTGGGCGTCGTGGCTCAGTCGGAAAGATTGAGAAACTTGGTTTTCTAATTCCTTTAAATCCAAAACACGCCTCAAAATCATGAAACTTGGCATGGTGTCATGATGGCACCAACATGTTGTGGTAATTTTTCTGTCCGATTTGCGAAGGCGCACACATTAACAATCAACAAAGTCATTTTGGAACAAGTGTTGTCACGTTACAAATTGGAAACACAAATATTATTGAAACCCTGGGCGCTCTAGTTACCAATTACGTGCCGCCACGCGTCCCCTTTTTTATTGTCTAGGAGGTGCCATGCGGGGTAGCTATTTGAGTACGGGAGGCGTGCGATCAGACCCATGCGCGTGCTCATCAGGAGGAGAGCCCTTTGACCTCTACCCGCCACGCACCTCCCTCCCAACGTCTCCATTAATGTCGACCGAGCCCCTGTTCTACGGCGTGGCTATATGTCTCACTGGACTGAGATTTAACAGAAAAAAATGAAAATCTGAAAAGAAAGTTTTGCATGGATCTTGATGTAAGATCCGACAGACCTATATAGCATCGACTACGACATATAGCAAGCATGATGAATATAAGGACGATGATAGTGGATAATAATTTTATTACATATTTAGGAATGTAATTAAAATTCCCGCAAAAAGGAACATAATTAAAAAAAGCCACATGCGGCAACGCACAAAATACACAAGGGCAAAAGAAGAAGGAAGACAATGATCTGGCTCGCTGATCTCTACTTTCTTGATGCGTTGCTGCAGGCCGCGTGAACTAGTCTCCACGGTGAGCGGCGATGAACTCTTTCTTGTCCTGAAGATGTTGCTTGAGAGCATCCACGGATTTCTCCACCAGCCTTCTGCGCTCAATGCGCAACATGGCATTCTTGTCCATAAGTTTCTCGAAGATGACGTCGGTCCTCTTCAACAAGGCAGTGGTCTCCTCCTGCTGCTGCGCACTTCCGACGATCTTCGCCCTCAGCAAGTCGCGCTCGCCCGGAGCTTCGCATTCCTCTTATTTAGTTGTCGGATGACGCCGGTAGCTTGTTGAAAAGAGGCTTTCATGTCGTCTTACAACCTCGCCCAGCCGGACATCTGATCCATCTGGCTATGGACGATCACATGCATGCGCCTGTAAGAGTCCTCGCCTTCCCGTGAGACATTTCCCAGGCCGCCGCAACGCGGGAGGACATCTCTGATGCATTCGCGGTGCGACGGGACATCTCTTCTGCTTCTGCGGCGCGGCCGGACCAGTCTGCCGCATCGACGGCGCGGCGGGACCTCAGTGCTGCTTCGGCTGCGCGGCGGGGCCTTTGTGCTGTTACAGTCATGCGGCGGGACATGCCGGCTGCGTTCGCGGCGAGGCGAGACCTCTCTCGTGCTTCCGATTCCATGCTCGCATCTGCCTGGTGGCAATCTCTCGACCCAGAACTCGCGCTGGCCATGGCTGACACAAGGGAACAATGATGAATGACTTGTTTGTTTTTGTGGATGAGGAGTTGAGGAAGAATGTGTAGTCATCTTGGAGTAGTAGTATTTATAACCGAGTACTAATACGCTCCTAAGTGGGAAACCGTTTAGGTTTTGATCGATGTGAACAAGTTTGCAATTTAGAATGTGACGAGACGCAGGCTCAAAATTTACTAACGATTATAAGTGTGGCACTACTCCCGGAAGGCGTAACATGGGCACGTACGCCTTCTCGGCCGCGTACGTGGCGTTTGCACCATAGGGTGCACCGCAATGGGCAATGTCAGCACACGTCTTGTTCCAACAACCGTGCATGCTAGTTATTACCATCGCGCACGCTTCTTTTAATTAGAATGTGTGTGCCCGTCTAGCACACACATGTTGATCTATCTAACTGTTTCAGTTTGTTGTGGCTAACCGCAAACAGTTCATCCATGTGAAGTGTATGCCATAAATCGTAGACACTTTGATCTAGCTGACCCATTTATGTTCTGTTGCCTAATCGCAAACAATTAATCCTTCTGAAGCGTATGCCCTCAATCGCACACACCTTTATCTAGTTGCCCATTTCTATTGTTCCTCCTCGTCACAAACAGTTCATCAGAGTGAACCGTATGCTGTATATCGCACACACCTTCATTTGGCTGCCCATTTCTTTTGTTCCGCCTCATCACAAACAGTTCATTGAACTGAACCATATGCCATGCATCGCACACACAACTAAAATTTGAACCGTGCTTGATGGCTCCGCCATTGCAAATGTTTTGCACCTTTTTTGACGGTTCTTTTACACCACCATTTGTGATTATCGCATCGCACAAAGTTTCGTCGAAGGGTCTCTGATTGTAATGTCGTGTTAGCAGCATCCTGTAGTAGTGTTTGAACATAAATGGATAAACACTCTGTTTGAGATTGTGTTTACAGCTTGTGCCTTTTTGATATATTGGGCAGGGTTACAAAAGACTGAGATGGTGGAGGTGGTGAAGAGGGGCGTGAAGATGCTGAAGGAGAATGCCTCCCAGATGTTGCTGCTATGTGGTCCGCCGGTCCCAGCCATGAGTGGACATGAAGACAACTAAAAAAGACTACTACTGCAGGTTATGCTTCTTTCATCTTGTCCCAGATGCTTCTGTGAAGTGGAGCTCATGCCAGGTGGTTAGAGGACGTCATCGAGTTGATCTTCGTGTTTGAATGTGGTAGTCTGCTTTTGAACTATAGTATGTGTTCCTGGGTCCGATGCTGCCTTTTGTACTATCATGTTGTACTTTGTGGTTGTTTGTAGTGCGGTTTGGGTGACATCAGGTTTTCGCCCCATGGTCTGTTGTTCCTAATGGCAGGCGTAGACAGTGGGTTTCCTGATGTGTGCTCTGAACTCGCTGCTGCTCTTTCCCTAGCCTTGCTAGTTTCGGTTATCTCAGACTATGTATTTCCGTTATGCTAACTGACATGTCTCAAGCGTATTTATAATGTTTTATTGTTCCATGCTATTATGTTATCTATTTTGGATGCTTTATATGCATTATTTTCTATTTTATATTATTTTTTGGACTAAATTGTTAACCCAGAGCCCAGTGCCAGTTTCTGTTTTTTCCTTGTTTTTGAGTTTTACAGAAAAGGAATATCAAATGGAGTCCAAACGGAATAAGACTTTACGATGATTTTCTTGGACCAGAAGACACACGTAGTATTTGGAGAGGAAGTCAGAAGAGTCCTGAGGGCTCCACAAGCCCTCAGGGCGCACCCTAGGGGGTGCGCCCCCGACTTGTGGGCCCCACGGGACTCCTCCAACCCTAATCTTTGGCCTATAAATTCAGAAATATTCCCAAATGACCAGAAGCGTCCACCAAAATACTTTTTCACCGCCGTAACCTTCTGGACCTGTGAGATCCCATCTAAGGACCTTTTCCGGCACCCTGTCGGAGGGGGATTCGATCACGGAGGGCTTCTAAATCAACTCTATTGCCCTTCCGATAAAGCGTAAGTAGTTTACCACAGACCTATGGGTCCATATCTAGTAGCTAGATGGCTTCTTCTCTCTTTTTGATCCTCAATACCATGTTCTCCTTGATGTTCTTGGAGATCTATCCGATGTAATCTTCTTTTGCGGTGTGTTTGTCGAGATCCAATGAATTGTGGATTTATGATCAGTTTATCTATGAATATTATTTGAATCTTCTCTGAATTCTTATATGCATGATTTGATATATTTGTATTTCTCTTCGAATTATCGATTTGATTTGGCCAACTAGATTGGTTCTTCTTGCAATGGGGGAGGTGCTTAGTTTTGGGTTCAATCTCGCGGTGTCCTCACCCAGTGACAAATTAGGGGTAGCGAGGCACGTATTTTATTGTTGCCATCAAGGGTAAAAAGATGGGGTTTTCATCATATTGCTTGAGTTTATCCCTCTACATCATGTCATCTTACTTAAGGAGTTACTCCGTTCTTATGAACTTAATACTCGAGATGCATGCTGGATAGCGGTCAATGTGTGGAGTAATAGTAGTAGATGCAGGCAAGAGTCGGTCTACTTGACATGGACGATGCCTATATTCATAATCATTACCTTGGATATCATCATAACTTTGCGCTTTTCTATCAATTGCTCGACAGCAATTTGTTCACCCACCATATTATTTTCCTTTAAGAGAGAAGCCTATAGCGAAACCTATGGCCCCCGGGTCTATTTTCCATCATATATTTTCAGATCTATAAACCAAAAAAGCCAAAAATATCTCGCTGCAATTTATTTACGTTTATTTTGTTTTACGTTTTACTCCCTCCGTTCCCAAATATTTGTCTTTCTAGATATTTCAAATTGACTACAACATACGGATGCATGTAGACATATTTTAGAGATTCACTCACTTTGCTTCGTATGTAGTCACTTGTTGAAATCTCTAGAAAGACAAATATTTAGGAATGGAGGGAGTAGTAATCTTTTATATCTATCTCTATCAGATCTCACTTTTGCAAGTGACTATGAAGGGATTGACAACCCCTTTATCGCGTTGGGTGCAAGTGTTTGATTGTTTATGTAGGTGCATAGACTGGGAACTTGCTTGTATCTCCTACTGGATTGATACCTGTTGGGGAACGCAGTATTTCAAAAAAATTCCTACGATCTTGCAAGATCTATCTAGGAGATGCATAGCAACGAGGGGGGAGAGTGTGTCCACGTACCCTCGTAGACCGAAAGCGGAAGCGTTTTGTAACGCGGTTGATGTAGTCGAATGTCTTCACGATTCAACCGATCCTAGCACTGAACGTACGACACCTCTGTGTTCAGCACACGTTTAGCACGATGACGTCCCTTGAGCTCTTGATCTAGTTGAGGACGAGGGAGAGTTCCGTCAGCACGGCGGCGTGGCGACGGTGATGATGAAGTTACCGGCGCATGGCTTCGCCTAAGCACTACGACGATATGACCGAGGTGTGTAACTATGGAGGGGGGCACCGCACACGGCTAAGACAAATTTTGGAGTGCCTTTGGGGTGCCCCCTGCCCACGTATATAAAGGAGGGAGGGAGAGAGGCCAGCCCTCCTAGGGGCGCACCAAGTGTAGGGAGTCCTACTAGGACTCCCAAGTCCTAGTAGGATTCCCTTTCCTTTTCGGAGTAGGAAAGAAGGAAAGAAGGGAGAAGGAGAAGGAAAGGGGGGGCCGCGCCCCCACCCCTTGTCCAATTCGGTTTGGGCAGGGGGAGGCGTGCGCCACCTCGTGGCCCTTCTTCCCTCTCTCTACTAAAGCCCAATAAGGCCCATTAACTTCCCCCGGCGAATTCCCTTAACTCTTCGGTACTCCGAAAAATACCTGAATCACTCGGAACCATTCCGATGTCCGAATATAGCCTTCCAATATATCGATCTTTACCTCTCGACCATTCGAGACTCCTCGTCATGTTCGTGATCTCATCCGGGACTCCGAACAAACTTCAGTCATCAAATCACATAACTCATAATATAAATTGTCATTGAACGTTAAGCGTGTGGACTCTATGGGTTGGAGAACAATGTAGACATGACCGAGACACATCTCCGGTCAATAACTGTGACGCCCCAAGACCGGAGCTCCAGATGCCTTTCCTGTTTTCGGGTTTCGTCGTGTGATTTGTTTTGCTTGTTGCATTCCTCTTTGCATATTTTGCATTGCATCATGTCATCATGCCATCATTTTCTCAAAGCTAACTAAAACTCAACCAATTAAACTATATGGATCTTCGATTCATTTAAATAGAGGGATATTCACTATGGTGATTTCTCTTTAAAACATATTCTCCCAATATTTTAGGGAGCTATAAAAATTATATTCCAATAATTTGGATTCACCCTTAAACACACTTGCAAAATATCCCAATGCCTTTGTTATCTTAATTCTTTGTCTCCAACTTTGCCATATATTCTTTCATCATATTCCGGAGCTCCACCAAAAATCCAAACATTTTTGGACAATTCTATAACCAAGTCCTTGTTCAAACCCATTTGAATTAAATTCAAATGAGTTTGAATTACATCTTTCAATCATGCCTCTCCCATTTCTCGTGGACCGTGCACATTTTTACGAGTCCGTGAAAATTATCCCCATGCCCAGATTCCACCCCTACCTTCTCTTTATTTTCTTTCTCTTTTTCTGTTTTGTTTTAAAATGGAAAAGAAAGAAGAGGAGAGAGAGACCAGCCTTGCAACCCATCGGCCAAGCCGGCCCACCAAATCCCTAGGCCCATCTCCCGCAGCCCACCTGCTCTAACGCTAGGCGCAGCCGAACTCTCTCCCTCGATTCCCTCCTCCTTGTCTCCCTGGTCGTGTCACCAGGAGAGGAGCACCCGCGCCCGATGCCCTCTGCCCGATCCCATCTCCCTCTCGATCCCTCCCTCGCTCGAGCCCTCCAGGCACCTCCCATGGCGCCCGCATCCCTCTTCTCCTCCTCGCCTCCCCGCCGCATGGCCCGGCACCTGTCGGTGTCAAAACCGGCGGATCTCGGGTAGGGGGTCCCGAACTGTACGTCTAAGGCGGATGGTAACATGTGGTGGGGGACACAATGTTTACCCAGGTTCGGGCCCTCTCGATGGAGGTAATACCCTACTTCCCGCTTGATTGATCTTGATGATATGAGTATTACAAGA
The DNA here is from genome assembly GCF_003073215.2 of Triticum urartu. Taxonomy (NCBI): domain Eukaryota; kingdom Viridiplantae; phylum Streptophyta; class Magnoliopsida; order Poales; family Poaceae; genus Triticum; species Triticum urartu. The sequence goes on along the minus strand of NC_053023.1, from coordinate 485,981,678 downwards.
GTTGATCTACCACGAGATCGGAGAGGCTAAACCCTAGAAGCAAGCCTATGGTATAATTGTTGTTGTCCTACGGACTACACCCTCTGGTTTATATAGACACCAGAGGGCTAGGGTTACACAAAGTCGGTTACAAGGGAGGAGATCTACATATCCGAATTGCCAAGCTTGCCTTCCACGCAAAGGAGAGTCCCACCCGGACATGGGACAAAGTCTTCAATCTTGTATCTGCATAGTCCAACAGTCCGGCCAAGGGATATAGTCCGGCTGTCCGAGGACCCCCTAATCCAGGACTCCCTCGGTAGCCCTCGAACCAGGCTTCAATGACGATGAGTCCGGCGCGCAGATTGTCTTCGGCATTGCAAGGCAGGTTCTCCTCCAAATCCTGAGTGCCTGTCGTAACGAGTTGTGTCCGGCCTCCCATGAATGTTGCTCTCCTTGGCTTCTGTGCCTTAATAATGGCTATATTCCACGTGTCGAGCGAATGTGAGAGGTCGGGGTGTTTTTACATTTACCACCCTAACCAGGCAGATGAATCGTATATTTAAATAGTCAGGGATCTTCAGATCTAGATCACACCACCTTCCCACAGTGAGTATCCATCGGAGCATGCCCGAAAAAATCCATCCCATCATGGCCGGCCACCGCAGCTCCTCCTCTCACCCCCGTAGCCCTAAGCCAAGTAGTTGGGAGAAGTGTTCTATTCCCCATAGCCAACTAGTAGAGTTGCAGACCCAGGGGTTTCTCCCTCCTGCGTACATGGTCCCCGTCCGAGCCGGACTAGCCACTTATAATGGCGGGGAGCAAGCGGAAAGCTTTCCCAACCCATCCACGGGGGAGCGGGTATGCCTCGTCCCTTATTTACTGAGGGGACTCGGATTTCCAATCCATCCATTCCTCCATGGGCTCCTGGAGTTCTATGGCCTCCAGCTGCATAACTTTACTCCCGCCTCCATATTACACATCGCAGGCTACATTGCCCTTTGCGAGCTGTTTCTGGGCTATGAAGCTCATTTCGAGCTATGGCAGAGGCTATTCTGCCTCGTGTCCCGTACACAGAAGGGGTCAATATTTCAAGTGGGGGGAGCCGAAATATGGCGCATCGTCGGGACCGGATACATGTCCGGTACTCCGAAGAAGACATCCGAAGACTGGCCTTCGGAGTGGTTTTATATGGAGGACGTTCCCCTTCCAGACCCTATTAGGATGGGCCTTCCTGAGTTCAACAACGCCCCTTTGAAGAAACGTCGTAGCTAGCGCCCTTGGAGCCCCCAGGAGGAAGATAACAGAGAGGTCCTTTACCTGATGAGCCGGATAAAGACACTGGTCGAATCAGGACTGACAATAATCGAGGTTATGTCAATATGTATAATGTGGGGGGTGCAACCACTTCAATACTAGGGACAACCCATGTGGCACTTCAATGGAGAAGACGATGCCACCTGCTGCTTCCGTAAAGGTCCGGACTCCGCCGCCGCTCAGGCAAAAATACTGTCTGATTTATATAAGTGAGAGGAAGAGGAGTTCATTCGTATTAAGCCGCGAGATGGATTCTCCATGTACAACCCCCCAAACTGGGTGAGCTACTGCTTTTTACTCCAAGCCTTCCCGCTTTCTTTGTCATAAATATTTACCTTGCTATTTCATAGCAGGAACTATGAAAAGCTGTGAGGGAGATTCACAGCCCATCTCCACATCCAGAGGACCCTAATCGGGCCCTCGATCCCGGACTCTAAGAAGATCCGTACATATTGGTGGAGCTCATCGACAGGACGTTTTATCAGTTAAGCCGCTACGGTGCCTTGGTGGCCATCACCGCTGATTATCCTGGACTGCTCCCTGCATTGCATGTAAGTAAAACCGGAGTCCCAACTTCTGAGAAGGATCCCCTTTTTCGTACTTCACCCACCACACATGTATGGTGTCTTGCAGGGAAGGCCCTCGGGACGCCATGCCGAACCCGCAGTGACTCACCAACAAGGGGCACTGAAACCGGGTAGGCTTAAAAGGAAGGCGGTCAGGACTGAGATGTCGTCGCAGAGGTATGAAAAAGAACCATGCTCCGTGGTTATTGTCTTTAAAATATAATAACGTCCGTGGTCAAAACCAGGAAAAACGCTCGTCGGACCGTATCCGGAGAGCCTGCCGGCCATGCCTCCACCAGCCGGGCTCCAGAGCCGGACTTGGAGGCAGATGTTAATGTGGGGACAACGCCAGATATTCCTCCTGGCGAGGATGCAGATAGGTTGTCCGCTACAAATTCCGAAGTGGAGAGTGCCATGAAGCACAGGCGTCGTCGGGTCGTACTCCGCGACCCCGGTTTTTCTGAAGAGGCGTTTGATGCCTTCAACTCAGGGGACGCGTACATCCAAG